>NW_015378554.1:0-22664 GCF_001204775.2 Aspergillus nomiae NRRL 13137
ATTATCTTTACAATATCCGTGGACATTACGGATCGTGCCGCAGTCTACCGACAATATATACCCACCCTAAACGAGGTCTAGCGTGACGTTGAAGATGTAAGGGTAAAAGAAGTTAAATACCGACCCAAGTGTTCAGAACACCTGCTTAACGAGATTCATAAGATATTTTACTTACTCTCTCGGCAGTCGCGTGGTCTTGAAGTAAATTTCGGGCGCGTTTCCTAGGTTCTCAATATATCAAGTCTAACCTAAGGGAAAATAATTCCAATAACTCTTATAAAATTACCACAACAGCAGCGGCATAGCATTACGAAAGGCCCTACCAAGCGCACTTGGCCAAAATACCCGTTGGCCACCTCCGGACCGCCGCTTTACGCAACTCATCCAAACAAAGAATACCCAGCCCAAACGCAGCCGGTAGGAAATAGTGCTCTGCTGGAACACTACTTGTATCCAATACCTCCTGGAAAGGGGGAACATATAACCAGAAGATCGCCATGCAGAGAGCGAAGGCAATCGCGGGGAAAAGGAGCAGATTCTGTGTATTTTTGTTGAAGGCCGGAGGATGCTGGAAGATGGATAGACGGCGGGTTCGCACAGCCATCAAGTTGAACCATTGCCTGGAGGGTGTCAGTTGAGATTTTACGGTAAAAGTAAGTAAAGATGGTGGGTGAGCGGGGACTTACATAACGACCAAGTTGATGAAGTAGATCGAACTGGCCTCGTTTAGGCGGGCTTGGTAGTAGTCTGGGTCTATGTTGGAGGGCACGGCTCCGAACTTGAACCATAACGCTGAGAAGGGGATTCCGCTGCGCTCAAGGTACCAATATGCCATGGCGAAGGATGCAACACTCTCCAGCATGCCGAGAATACCATAAGCGTGGAATACTAACTTCCAGTTCACGAGACGATCACGCTTTGGCTTGCGCGGTGGACGCAGGAGAACATCGGCTTCTGGGGTTTCGTAGGCTAGAACGGTGGCGGCGGCGCAGTCGGTGAAGCAGCTGTTTACCGTGAGCTTGGGTAGAGCTTGATGTGATTGAATGAAAGCGGGCTCTTACCAAATAATGATCATCAGGAACGACGACAGGACCTGAGGGAGGCCAAACATGACATTCGTGAAGACGGGCCAGAACTCAGAGAAGGATCCGGCAGGCAGTAGGTAAACGATTGTCTTTTTCAAGTTATCAAAAACAACCCGGCCGTACTGTACAGCCTCTACAACTGCCGAAAAGCTGTCAAGAAGAACCATGTCGGACGCTTCAATTGCAATATCAGAGCCACTGCCTAGAGCAATCCCAATATCCGCGGCCTTCAGAGATGGGGCATCATTGACTCCATCTCCAGTCATGCCGACAATCTCATCTCGGGAACGGAACTCCCTGACAATGCGAAGCTTCTGTTCTGGTGTAGTTCGTGCAAAAACAATTTCCTGATATTGACAGAGCTGGTCCCACTGACAGTCATCCAAGGACATAAGCTCAGGTCCACTCACAACGATTGCGGGTGATGGTGTCGATGGAGGAATTTTCTCAGCCATCTGAGTGGACCTCTGCAGCGAGGCTACAGTGTCGACTGTGCCTTCCGTTGTGACAATGCCGCATTGCCGTGCGATAGCTAGGGCAGTGAGCCCAAAGTCGCCGGTTACCTAGTTGTAGGCAGTCAGCGACCGAATCTGGATACTTTAAACAGACAATAAACGAACCATAAAGATTCTAATTCCAGCCCGTCTCAGGGTTTTGATCACGTCGGGGATCTCTTCCCTTGGAGGGTCAACGATGCCAACCAGGCCCACAAGAACCAGACCACTTTTTGCTTGACTCATCATTTCCGACTCGAACTCACGAGAAGACGGATGTACAAGGATTTCTGCTGCTGGAAGAACTTTGCGAGCAAGTAGAATGACACGTCTACCTTCGCTGGACCAGCGGTCTTTTATCTCGAGCATTTTCCTTCGCACATGGTCATCAAGTGCCACCACATTACCGTCCAAGCCGATGGTGTGCGTGCACCGTTCAATCAAGATGTCCGGAGCACCCTTTATTGTGAGTAAGCCGTCACTCTGTCTGAACTGCACTGCTTCTGCCGCCGAGAGTGCTGAGCCATATCCGTTGGGCTGTGCCACATTAAATGTCCGGATCATGAATTTGTTCTTGCTATTGAAAGGCAGTTCATAGCTCATTTTCCATGTCTGGCGCAACTCTGAAGCAGAACCTAAACTCTCAGAGAACCTGAGGATGGCCTGATCGGTGGCATCTCCATATATACGTCTCTCAGCCAGAGGAAGGGTTGAGGACGAAGCATCGAACTCGGCTGCATTACACAGAGCAGCTGCGGCACGCAGTTGGTGGACGCCAGATGTCTTCCCATCCACCACCATCCGGTCTCTTGCCGACTCTGGGCTCAGAGTAGAGGTAGATATGGCACAATTGGTGACGAACATTTTGTTCTGTTGAGGCGAGTGTCATTCGAAAGCCTGATGATCAAGGAACAGAACACCTACCCTTGTCAAAGTACCAGTTTTGTCAGAGCAAATAACGGACACAGCACCTAGGGTCTCTACTGTCTTTAGTGACTTGCAAAGAATCTTATTCTTGCGCATGAGATTAGCGGTGATGGTCAAGCTAGCAGTCAACGCAATCGGTAGGCCCTCTGGAATAAACGCGATCGCGACGCTGACGCAGTCAACAATCAGAGTAGGAACATTGATCCAGTCAGGGTGATCGACTCTGAGCCAAGTAGCCCAGACAATAACCACGACAATGATCATGGTCAACATAATGAACACAATCAGTAGGACAAATCGAAGGACTTCCTTCTCGAGAGTTGTCAGGCCTGTCTTGGGCTCGTTCGTTAGCTTAGCAATACCACCAAAGACTGTTGAATCAGCAGTGGCAACGACAATTCCCTTAGCAGTTCCTGAAACACAGTGGGTTCCCTGAAGGCCAATGCAATGTGTCTCAAGGTAGTTATCGTCGGTCGAATCCACCGTTCCATGAACCGGTAATGACTCGCCTATGAAGCGTTAGCGCGACGGTCCAGTTGAAAACAACGAATTGATATTACCAGTGAGAATTGACCGATCAAAGCTTGCGTCGTTCGAAACATCGATAAGCCGCACATCAGCGGGTAACTTGTTTCCAGCTTTGAGATAGACAACATCCCCTGGGACAATATCTGGTCCATCAACAGTGACCTGAGACCCGTCTCTCTGCACTAAGCAGCTTTCCGGCAACATGGCGGTGATAGATGCCATAACGCGGGAAGAGGACCAGTCTTGCCATGCATTGAACCCTGCCTGGATAAAAAATACAGCGAGCAAGACGATAGCTAGAGCCAAGTTGGCTTGTGACGGTGGTTGACCGAGGGGCTTCCACGAAACAAAGACCAGAACACATCCGACGAGAAGGATTGCTCCGAAACCTTTGAAGAAGTATCCAAATATCTGCCAGAACCATCGATGAGGCAGCGGGGCGAGAGAGTTCTTGCCATATTGACGAAGCCGTCTTTGAACCTGCTCGGACGACAAGCCTTGGGATGCATCAACCTGCCAACGCTTTTGTAGTTCTTCTACCGATATAGTGTGCCAATCGAGGTTTGAGAGATCTAAAACATTGGGCATTAGGTCTGGCAGGTCTTCGACGTACACAGCTGTATATTTGGGTATCAGCTTACCAGTTGCGATTTCGCTCTTCGCTTGAGCAGCTTTCGTACGGTGAAGAGCTTCGGCCTCGTCGATCTCAAAGGACCTTTTTTGTTTTGCTTAGCCGTCTTGAAGGTAGTCGTGCAGAGTATTGGAGAGCTATATACGTACACTGTTCGATAATGGATTGGCAGGGAAAGAGAAGGATCAACAGTAGTCCTCCCTTTGAGATTCCGACCAGAGTTTTGTGAGCTGTAAGAGGCAGAGCGATTCAGTCTGTTCAATCGAGGCCTTTCGGTATCACCGGATTCCTCGTCGACATTCTGCCAGCGCAGATGCGTCGCCTCTGCATTGGGGGTTTTCTCTTCCATGTGCGCAATCTTAAACACCTAGATTGTGTATAGATCAAGGTGAAACACCGAAAGCAGGGGAAAATAACACCAACTGAGGAGTATTCTGGCCAGAAAGACTTCCCCGGTCACCATTCGCATCCTGCTTTAAATATGCATGTCTGTGCAGCCATGTGGAGATGGCATGGTCAGCGCGTGGCCTCGTGTTGAGATAGAGGCAGTGCGCGATTAATGTGTTAAACGAGTGGTTCATAAAAGCTGGTAAATGCCTCGAGCGGGTGGAGAGCTGATTGCCGACAAAGAAGCAGTTTAGCGTTGAGGGAAACATTAATATGACAGCCTAAGAGCGATTTGATCACCCAATCGGGGTTTGTTTGATGCGCCACTGATTTCTGTGGATGGGAAAAGCTCGGACATATCCTGTCACATTTGAGAGAGATATGCACTTAAGCCAATGGAAACAAATGTTTATAATTGACATCTTAATTGACTGGATGAGAAAATGTCCTCACGATACTTCATTCACCTTCATCTTATCACAAGGTCGCCAAGCCCTAACCGATCGGCTCGGTAGAAATAGAGTAGTCAAGAAACCAAGAAACCGAGAAACACCAAGCACCTTATCATACGTAAAATGTGGATTCGCCGGAATTTGAGAAGCTTGATCGGTAAGTGAGTCTTGGCATATGATGGCTCTTGACTAGCAAGGTAGATGCTGTCATGACTCGGTATCTCTGTGGCCTTCTCTTCGACTTGATTGCTCTGGCATGGCCCAGGTCGTACAGGAGAACACAGTCGGAGCCAACATATGTCACTTCCAAGAATAGCCCCGCATTTGCGTTATGGTCGGGTTTATTATATTATCAATATGTAAATTCGCCCGCTCTTGGGTCGGTCGACTGCGTCCGGGGCACGAAACAGATACCCACATAGTGCCAATTTGTTGGTTCCCTGCATGTGAGGTGTCCTCTACTCTAAATATCAGACAGAATGAAGTGTGAAAGTGCACCGTGAGACTCCAACAACAAGATCTAAAAGAACCTTCATAGGTATAGTAAGGGTGGTATTGATGTCGTTTTGCCAGTGGCTTACCAATGAAGAGGTTAGCCTTGCACATTCACAGCTGAGGTAGCTTTACGCAGTTGGCGACTAACCGATCATGTCCGTTTTGATAGGTTGGATACTCATTACCATGAATTACTGGACCATGAGTGTGCAGACTTCATCACATGGGAAGCTAGGTGATTCTGTTGGACTGGTGCCATCAACGAAGGGAGACTAACGGTCGGGGTAATCTTGTTCCCGGGCTCTATCGACCCTTGAATGGGTAGCTGGCGATCTCTGTACGTATAGCCAAGATGTGGGCTTGGAGAAATAAAGCTTTCACATCTGTTCTCTAAAGTAGTGTGTTGCTGTTGTTGGTCTGTCGCAAAGGAAGTTGAGCTTGGCAGTTGATTGCAAACTTCCACCGAAACATTAGTATCGACTGGTACGTCGACTGGCCGAAGAGGAACAAGACTACTCATAGTTGGTGAGGCGTTTGATGTTTCCTGAGGCCGAGGTGCAAGTGGTAAGCACGCCGCATTCACACTGGAAGAAACTCTGCGCGTGGTTTTCTTCTAACAAAATCCGGGAGCCTCGAGTTAGCTTGATATCTATTTCGCAAAGACCATATCGCAACCCCTAAAGTCGGGCATAAGGAAGGGCCCAGGCAGCAACGAGGGGTTGAGTACTTCAGAAGGAGCTTTCGTCTTCTTCACCCTGGAGCTTTGCTGTAATTTGTAGTGCTCCTTTGGCCTCGGACATGGGGTCTGTTTACACACGGAACAAGTGACAAAGGGGCGACCTTTCCGATTGATGCGGATCAGTGGCCGATCTGCTATTTATGTCAGCATGTAGGCATACAAAAGAGAAAGAATGAAGATGAGAAGCAAGAAACACGATGCTGTACCATGGTGCTCACACGTACTTACACGGTGCCCGCGAACGCAAGGCCCGCAAGCCCACTTCACACCGTCTACTAACATATCCGCTAGCTTTGCCGAAAATTAATCAGATTGAAAGTTGCCTCTGAATAAAAGGAGCTGAGCTACAGTATTTATGTCAACAGGAGCGGGAACGAGAGAAATACTAGCAACTGATTGACAATCCGAGGTACAGAAATTGACATCACGACAGGCCTGAAATTGGAATAGCGAAAACCTTAACTTATTTGCTTCCTGGCTGTTAATTGGGCTTTTGCAAGTACGAAATTATCAGACTTAAACACTCTCGGCATAGGGTGGTCGAACCTGTGTTGTTCAGGGCAATATAAAGTATGCGGGATTTTCCTGCGCTACTAAGTGTTTCATATGCTGGGAATCGGCAAGAAAGTGCCTCATACATTTACACCGAAGCTCCCATCGACGCCAATGTATGAATCCACCCCATACTAGGCTTGGTGGGGCTCATATTGTGTTGGAATAAGGCCGTGATAATGAAGTGTCCTAGATCCACTTTATGATCGCCTTCCTTTGTGTCCGACAGCACTCACCTGATGTTGCATACCCTAAAGTCAAAGATGGTCTAAAATCAACAACAAGCCTTATAGCGCCTTGAACGTAGATTTCTCTATGTTGGCTTCATTTAACTACAGTTCAATGCTACGCCGTACACGGGTTTATATCCATCGCGGGTGCCTTATAACCTCCAGTACCGCGTCTGCCTTTCCACTCCATCGCACACATGTAGGAATCAATATGATGCAAATTTAATTCTTTATTCATCGGAGGTTATCTCAACTCCTGAATACCGAGGTGTTTCCAAAGTATCCATGCTAGGGGCAGACTATACATCTACAAGGCTCTAGGGATGATTGATTCTGATCAGAATTATTATGGTGGTCCTGTTACCCAGGGGTGTGGTGTACCATGGAGGGTGACTGTAACAACCCGGGAGGCGGTTTATGATACTTAAATCGAGAAACATGTCCAATTAGTGATTATCTGAGAACCCAATCTCATTTGGCTGTTCCATAGCCCTTATACCCAGACCATAAGCCAGCCCCCTCGAACAGAATACAAAGAGTGATTCATTGTGGTTATCATCCACCAATAGTGTTGGTGTTTATTTGACAGGCGAATCACGAAGGCTTGCAAAAGATATGACATAACAAGAAATATACACGGCACGCGCACTTGCGATAACGTAGAGAGGAACTTTCGGTCAGTTGGCACCAAGGCCTTTGTTGAGGGCGACATGAGCCTTGCGATGAGCTTCGCGTGCCGGAGGATCTTGTCCCTTAGGGAGAGGTTCCTCTGCACTAGGCGGGTCGACCGTGTATTTAATATGATCACCGATAATCATTGCATTCGATGCCAAATTCCCGAACAATCCACCACTGTTATCGGCATACTTGGAATGATCCTCTAGGCCGACAGCATTCAGTAGCGCGTTATTTTGCCTTCGGTGGAGATCTACTTTGTAATATTCCGGGGTTAATGAACATTTCTAGTCTAACGGTGGGTATCTACTAACCTTGGGTAATACCACTTGTCTCCTCAATTGGTGCTGCCAATGCTAGGGTGCTCGTCACCAGAATGGTGAGTATTGATGAAATGTCGGTCCTCATGGTGAGTAGTCTCCAGGTGTTCTAACTGCAAACAAATTTGGGGTGTAATTTTTTGCAATCCGAGGGGGGAGGAAGACAGAGAATATTTATGAATAGAAAATGGCCTAGATTGTATATGGTTAAATTTTCGAAGTGCAAGGGCTAGTTTATTTATGAATCGCAATCTTTCACACGCAAGCAACGAGCGATGAGGCTTGGTAGCATCGTCCCTACGTGGGTCCATTTTTCAGTCGTTTCAGGCAAACTCTACCAGGTCCAAAAATGAGCATTTCGCCCTACCATAAACTTGGCTCGTGCTTATTTTCGAACTCATCGCTTTGAAATTGTTTCTTGATTAGAATAACACCAAAAAATAATAAAGAGGGCAACAAGCTGTTCCCATGATCGTGCTACCCAATTTGGATATCTGCGCGCCACTAACTTTGGTTATTTCGCGACGACTAGCCAAAGCTTCCGTGAGGTTACATCCAACTTCGTGCGATTATTGAATGCCCCATACGTATGAAACAACACCAGAGACGGTTATGATAAATATCAAGGCTTGATCAATTGTAGGTTACCTCGGGTTCCTGGAATGGCCACAAGGCAGCTTGCAGCTTACTTTGCTTATGACTTTAACGCAACGAGATGAAAATGCAAAAGCTAGCTCTACTGTGGGGGATCTGAGGTGACACGATATGAGCCCCCCAGAATATTAGACAGATTAGGGTGAAAGAACAGGGGAGTTTTCGCCAGACTTCGGAGTGTAAATCTGCTGGCATCCTCTTAAGTAGAAAAATACTTTAATTGGCTTTGCATAACTGTAAAATACTGTGCAGATCTTGATTTCCCCCGAAAAGCTATACCCATCTATTTATGACTAGATGTATCCAAAATAAGCTACTCTTCTCGCTATCTTGGTTTAGACCCTTTATTGTTATGTGCTCTTTTGACTTCCGATGATACCGATATTTATCTAAGGCTCCATTCCAAAAGATAGAAGCAGATTGTGTGATTTAAATCATCACATGGCTGTCGGGGAGGGCCAGCAGCTCAAATGCCTGTAAATTCCAATCGGATCCACTGATGGCTCATTAAAAGTGGTGTTTAGATTGTGCGAAGCGCATGATCTATTTTTAGCTCCCTAAACCAACGGGCGAAATACATGGGCAAACAAGCCACCAGTGACTCCTATCCACAATACCTCAGATACGCCCGACGTTCATCAGATGCCGAGGGTCTGATGTCCCAGGAAATTGGCCAGAGCATCGCTGGGGGATAGAAGCTCAGGATATACCAATGGCGATCGCCGTGCTATGGAGTTTGTCTCCCATTATAATGTCTCCTTATCTAAACCCTACTGCAAAGCCTAAGGCTAAGCCAACACCACCTCCTTCGCCTTGGGGTACCCTCGACATATACCATTTTGTAGAATAGGAAACTCCTTGTCTACTAGACCCTCAATCCCTTGGGGCATCCTCTGAGCGCTGTGGTTACCTTACACGCCGATTCCTCAAGTTAGGATGTCAACGTCAGCAGCCCTACAAGTCCCGCACAGAAAGGTCACGGAAGCCACAAGTTCATAACTTGATATACCCGATCTAGGCTTCATCCTAAATATCCTAGTACAGTTCCGCCAACCGAAAATGTATGTGACAATGGAGGTATCTTGCTAACAGCAGGGTCGCTTCCAATCAACACTATAATATATCACTTCAATCCTTCCTCATTTTGATCACAAAATGCTTAAACATGCGTGTGACACAGATTTAAACACCTGATTGGAAAATTAAAGCCCAGGTGTATCTTCTGGTGAAATTGATTTCGTCGAGACAATCTTCCTCTCTGAAGAGATTTTACAAGGGTAATGACCTACGTGATACCATGACGTTTGGACGTGTTGAGATGATAATAGGTATGTAGTGGCTATACACGGAGGTTACGCCATACGATTCAAGACGGGTCTTGTTAGAGAGCCAAGGAATGCTCTAATGGATAATGCGAGTCCTAGTTGCTTAGTTTCCTTTCAGACATAGTTTCATACGGCGTTAAATGTACAAAATAGTTCACCAACTAGGAGGAAGGCAATACTTGTACCAATGCATCTCCGTATCAGCATCCTTAAACCTCTCGATCTTGTCAACCACCCCATCTTCTCCAATCTCCCACTCACCATCCTCCACCATCTGTGCCCAGCGTAGCAGTACCTTGACTAACTGAACCATACCGCGATCACCGAAGCCATTGAGTCCAGACTGGTAGAGGCTCTTGTCATCCCCTTCCGGATGGGATTCTATTTCGTCTATCGATATCCCTGTTTGGGCTCCATCGCTAGTCCGTGTCCATCCGTTTCCCCCAACCACGAAAGGTAAAAGAAGATAACACGCGTTCGAAAACGCACGGTTTGTGTTTGAATGAATCCTTTCTATATATAGCCCTGCTGGGAGCTTCGGAATATTACTAGGCGGTGAATAGGATGGCGGAGGGGGCGGTGGCGAGAGACGATGAAGGCCACCGCCAAGGCCCTTCTTGTTATCTGTATAGAAAAGGAGTAGGGGTAGTTTTGTTGGATCATTTGTTGGGTAAGAGCCGAGGTAGGGCTGGGCGGCGAACTCTGAAACAGTTGGTAGTCGGATTCCAGGTGCAATATAGCGAAAGGGTATCTTTTGTGGAGACAGACCCGTGAGAAAGTCGTGTATGAAGGTCTTTGGTGGTAAGTTAATTGAGGTGAGCAGGTCTAGATCAGACCAAGGATTGTAGGAGTTAGTCGCTTCATG
The DNA here is from genome assembly GCF_001204775.2 of Aspergillus nomiae NRRL 13137. Classification (NCBI taxonomy): domain Eukaryota; kingdom Fungi; phylum Ascomycota; class Eurotiomycetes; order Eurotiales; family Aspergillaceae; genus Aspergillus; species Aspergillus nomiae. The sequence continues at coordinate 10,360 of NW_015378554.1, forward strand.
GACTGGCTGGCGGGCCTGAATAGCATCAAGCAGTTTTTGCATAGCAGACAGGGCTTTATCCACATCGGACTTGGTATATGGATGGAGAACCCATGGCTTCATAACCGCAGGCCAGTCTGGAGGGTTAGGGCACATCAGGGTGACTTTAGCTTCATCAATCATGTCAAGATATGCATCGAGAATGACCTCCAGTGGCTTAAAACCCCAGCCGTGAATACACATTGGAGACTCCTCAAATATATGGCCGACGAAGGCTGCCAGAGATTCTTCCTGATCATACCTAATATTAACACTCATTAGCTATATTACACATTATAATTAACTGGACTTCAGCTCTCTTACAAAATACCCCTTTCATCGCCCATGTTATAACCTGTGGTACAATAGAGCCACAAAAACCGACCGGGGTACAATTCCTCTACCAAAGTTTCAAAGAAGGCATCAGGAGGAATGAGACTATGGATCCAGTAAAAGAGAGCAGGCCTTTCCATCGGATCCTTAGGGTTATCCTTAGGCTCGACATAGGTCAATTTTAAGAACTCAATCAGAGAAGGGTCTAAGGTTTCTGCAATCTTCTGCGATGGCGAAAAATACTCCCACCAGGTAATATGTGGCGATGAACAAGATCCCCTCCATGACAGCTGATAGAGCTCATTATGTAATGCTGCGCAACGCTCATAATCCATACGGCCCAGTTTCCGCACTGGATTGGACGGGGTGATTCGGGGTCCCATTGACATCTTCGATAACCAGATTGTAGAGATAGGTTGATTGAATGAGACGAGCGATAGGAGGGGAGCCAGGCGATATATAAGTGAATGTATCCCACTTCTTGGCAAATGCCGCGCTTATCTGTCCAATGTTACATTGAGATTTGTTTTCGTACTTTTGCTATTCATTCAATTGAAATTCCCATGTATCCCATGCTCGTATGCGTGATTGATGGATTAGCAGTCCTGCTATCCGTATAACATCGCGAAAATCGGATGCAATAGGTTGTACCTATGTTCTAAACTCTCAAAAAGCGAGAAGAATATGCACAATCCGCATGTCTCCGTACCATCTGTCGTCTTCGGATTGGATTTCTACTAGTGTCGGCTGCTCCCTTTGGCCTTTGGTAGTGTGAGTCACAAACTAGCGCAAGCCTGTGCAGGGGTATGTTGAACTCTCCACCCTATCTCATATCACCTCCACGGGTCTAACCGGCTCATACGGGACAACTCTGAGTTGTATTAAATGTACAGCTACTCACGCGTACACGATAAGCAATACCATATACACCTCAACATGATTCTGGTCAAATGCCCATGGACAGATATCTGAGGGAACTGGTCCGGCGTCGTGCAGTATGGGATAGAAGTTATGGATATACTGATGGAGATTGTCTCGGAGGTATAGCATCTACTAGCCCATCCTATCACCTACTCACTACTTCAGAAGCTACGGCCAAACCAACGGCATGCCTTTCCAGATTCTATACGTAGAACCACCAGCTCCTCTACCTTGGGGTACCCTGCCAATGGAAATATAAGTTCTCGCAGAATGGGAAACTTCTTATCCATTAGATAGTTAATCACCCCTTGAGACACCCTCAAAGAGCTGTAATGGCCTTGTACGTCAATTTCTTGGACTGGGTGTTTGGGGACCGCCATATGCTCGCATAGCCCATTCCTGCTCGATTGAGGATGATATGCTTAAGCCTGGGTGTTGTAAGCATTAATCTCTACAGATCTTTCAACCAAGGCGAGATGGCCGAGCGGTCTAAGGCGGTTAGTACCACTATATCTTCACTATCTTATCAAACAAATAACTAATAATCTCTCAGCTGGAGTAAGGTTCCAGTCTCGAAAGGGGCGTGGGTTCAAATCCCACTCTCGTCAACATCTTTTTTTTGTTTTCATTTTTTCTTATTTGCACTCGTTTCTTATTGTTGTTAGCGTTTAGCGTCTCATATCTTTTATTTTCCAGCTTTGCATTTGCACCTACCGTAGTATACATTTACGTCTCCAACTACAACGCTACTCTGGGCAAACCACAAAATGAAATTTGTAGGCACTTCACCAGTAAATGGAATACAGTATAGGGTACGACAAGTAAAACAAATGCCAAAAATATATTCTTCCCAGTATGGATATCATACATACCCAAGGCTCACTGTGTGTATCCTCAGTGCTGACCATAACATGGGTCAGATATCCAACACGTTATTCCGGGCATATGGCCCCTATAGCTCGGTTAATAGCCTTCACCACGCAAACAACCTCTTCTATGGAAGAAGGAATCACATGTCCCTTTTCATGGACATATATAGATAATCTTTCTGGGTTGAAAAAGTCCGTGGTCCGCTGTGCTAATGATTTCAATGGATCCTGCGAGCCCCATATGTGCACACTTGGGACGTCCAACCGCAGACCAGGATGACTCGGATCCAATCCCACCGTGCTGCCCTTTTCTAGCATCGTGCAATCATAGACATGGCTGGCTCCAAACAGGATCGCAACTTGAACCGGTAGCCTGGCTATTTCTCCCATTTCGAGCGCATTCTGTTTATGCTTCAGCCATGTGATTGTCAAGCACGCACCCAGACTAAAGCCAATCATGCCATCGAAAGGGCCCTCATCTTCGAAGAATCGGTCCAGGTCGTGGATTGCGCGCAAGCATGAGTCTGCCTGGTAAGGATCACAGTAAGTGAAAGTCGCTTCATCTGAATGAACTGCATCTTGGTTCGCTGTACCATGGTTAGAACAGGGATGTTCCAAGATTTTACACACAGCATACATGCTTTCCAAGGGATGGCTCCTTCCACAAACTCGTACGTGTGCTGATCGGAAAGTTCGTACCGGATAGCTGCTGCACTAGTCATCAGCCACCTATGCAGATATGGGCGTTAGTCACCTTCCTCATCAGGCTTACCTGTTTGGTGCTGCAATATCTGGAGTTCGAACGCCAAAGGCTTATTAGATCATATGCTAGATACGGGTGTACAGGACATCCTACCTGCGCATTATCTCCCACACCGTGGAGGCTACAGTCGCTTTAGCAGTACCCAGTACGGCGAAGGCAACGTGATATACACACCAGAGGAAGCGCATGATTCCTTGAAAACTCTCCCAAATAGCAAAGCACCACTTCAGAGCAACAAGATTGTAATCAGGGTGACAGAGGCAAGTCCCAGAGGCATGATATTTTCAAATCCCTTCGTTCTGTACTTCCCCTGGGTATATAAATACATACACTCATGCCGCTGAGCAAAGCTTGTCATTCATAGAATCCCTGCTTTCTACATGTAGACTTATTATGATATCGTTAACAAGCCTCCGGACTGGCGCAAGCGCTGCAAGAATATGCAAAAGAATGAGTGTGGAATGGATGTGGCGTCATATACAGGCAAAAAGCGCTCACCAAGCAGTCGACAAGGCAAAACCACGGCTGTTACTTGTTTTGTGGTTGCACCACGTATGCGTACGGCAATCTTGATGAGTTAATTTATTGTTGAAATACTCGTTTCTATCATGGAATCAACAGGATTTTGGTGACGAACTGGCATGAGTGGAAACAAGAATCGAATGTATTAAAACTTTAGCAACGCCGAGTGGAAGAGGAGACCCAACGTATACAGTGTATGAAAGAGGTTCTAAGGGTCCTGGTACAAGACACAAATATCTCTATCAATAAATATAGGAAGGCATCGGATACACGGAATCAACACATTACCATCATTTGAACGATACTGCAGCAATGAATCCTTCTCTGGAACCGCTAGCTATAACTGGGATATCTCTAAAATTCCCAGGAGATGCCGTATCTGCTGAATCATTCTGGAAATTGATCATAGAAGGCCGCTTGACAATGAGAGACTATCCACCCGATCGATCAAACATTGATGCATTTTACCATGCAGATCACGGTCGTCTTGATCAGATTTCAGCGCGTGGCGCTAACTTCTTGAACCAAGATATCAGCCGATTTGACGCTTCTTTTTTCTCAATCAATGCGGCTGAGGCAGAGGCAATGGATCCCCAGCAGCGTCTAATTTTGGAGACTGTCTATCACGCTTTCGAGAATGCAGGGATGACGCTTGACCAGGTTTCAGGCTCTAAGACCTGCGTGTACGCTGGGTCATTTGGCCACGACTATTCAACAATGCAAGTCAAGGATCCCATAGCCCTACCTAAGTTTTCCGCCACGGGGACTGGGATGACTATACTATCTAATAGAGTGAGCTGGTTCTTTAATCTGACTGGGCCGAGTGCTACTGTAGACACAGCATGCTCTAGCAGTCTGATGGCCGTTGATCTTGCGTGCCAATCGATTTGGAGCGGGGACTCCTCCATGGTATGTCTGTTTGCACTTACAGGATAATTCTCCATTGACTATTCTCGTAGGGTGTGGCTATTGGCAGCAATGTGATAATCGGACTTGACACTAGCCTACCGTTGGATAACCTCGGTCTATTGTCTAGTGACAGCCGGTCATACAGCTTTGATCAGCGAGGCAATGGCTATGCCCGTGGCGAGGGGGTTGGTGTCCTGGTGCTTCGCCCTCTCAAAGATGCCATCGATCATAATGACACTATCAGAGCAGTGATCCGCTCATCAGGATCGAATCAAGATGGACGAACTCAAGGAATAACACAGCCTAGCATGGACTTACAGCAGAAGCTCATTCTAGACACGTATAAGAAAGCCAATCTTGATTTGTCTCTAACAAGCTATGTCGAGGCTCATGGAACAGGTATGCTGGGCCTATGACTCGTATCCCACACTTGTCGCATTACATCGCTTAATCACCCGATGGTAAAGCTTAGAAGCTCAATATTCGAACAGGAACTGCCGTGGGAGATCCCATTGAAGCACAGGCAATTGGATCTGTTTTCCGACATCATCGAATAGTTGATGATCCAGTATATATGTGTGTCTTTTTTCACCAATATCAATACTGCATACTGATAGAAAAATTACAGAGGATCTGTCAAATCCACAATCGGTCACCTAGAGGGTGCAAGTGGAATTGCGGGCGTCATTAAAACCGTGATGGCTCTCGAAAACGGAATAATCCCTCCGAATACCGATTTTCAGCAACTTAACCCTAGGATCGACGATGTCTATCTCCGTATCAAGGTGGCAGACAAACAGATTCCCTGGCCTACAGACGGCTTGCGGCGAGCCTCTGTAAGTTCGTTTGGGTTTGGAGGATCAAACAGTCACATAGTGCTGGATGATGCCTATCACTCTTTGCAGGCTAGTCATGCGAAAGCAAACCATAATACAACCGTGTACGAGTCGAATGGTTTATCAAAAGAAGGAATATCTTCACCTATGCTGCTTGTTCTATCTTCCACTGATGAGGATGGCTTTTCGCGCCTCAAGGATGCCTGGGGACCGTTTTTCTCTTCTCTTAACACACCTACCACGGAGAAGCAACACTTGCTTAATAACCTCGCGTACACTTTGTGTCTTCGTCGAAGTCATCTTTCATGGAGAACATTTGCCGTTGTTTATCCTGATGATGACTGGTCACATCTGATTGACAATCTTGCCGCACCTCAGCACATTATAAATTCCCCTAATTTAGCATTCATATTTTCTGGGGTACGGAAAATCCCTCTCTTGAGTTATACCTAACTGACATCTGACAACTTTTAGCAAGGGGCACAGTGGTATGCTATGGGTCGGGAGCTTCTTGACGCTTACCCTGTATTTTGCGAGAGTATCCGGGCAGCTGGGGCTTATATACAGACCTTCGGTTGTCAGTGGGACCTAATAGGTAAGAATGGCACTACTACCCAGTTATAGGATGCAATGGCTTACATATCGCAGACGAGCTACGGAAGGGAGAGGCCGAGTCTAATGTCAACAAAACAGAGTACAGCCAAATGCTCTGTACGGCTCTACAGATCGCCCTTGTTGATCTCTTACATCATGTAGGGATAGTTCCTGAGGCTGTAGTGGGACACTCGTCAGGTGAAATTGCCGCGGCGTATGATATTATATTTGATCATGTTTTATGGCCAGGTGTCTAACATTTTATTCAGATACTGTGCCCATGCCATAACCCGAGAGTCTGCATGGAAGATTGCCTTTTACCGCGGATTATGGACCAGCAAACTGGAAAGGTTCAGCAGTATCAATGGCGCAATGCTTGCTGTTACTCTGTCGCCACAGGCCGTGGCACCATTTTTCAAAAGAGCGACAACCCACTACTCTGCTTTAAGGCTAACTGTTGCATGTATAAATAGCCCCCACAGTGTAACGGTATCTGGGGAACAGCAGCAAATTGACACGCTGAAAGAGTACCTTGACAAGGAGCAGATATTTTGCAGAAGGTTGAAGGTTAGAGTGGCTTACCATTCCTTCCAAATGAATGAGATTGAGACACAGTACCACCAGGCCATGGGTCTGGTAGAAGGAACAGACCATAGAGGCAAACGTCCAAACATTCTCTCTTCTGTGACTGGGACCTGGATCTCACATAGTGAGATGCGGAGTGCCTCATATTGGGTGCAGAATTTGGTGTCAACTGTCAACTTTTGTGATGCTTTGACTACACTCTGCTCAAATACCACCGATATGGCTGTTAAAAAGCTGGACGGTAGTCACCGAAAGGCATTAAGAATACACCATCTACTTGATGTTGGACCGCACTCAGTTTTACAGGGGCCCGTTAAGGATACTCAAAAGGGAATCAGGGGTTCCGCAGCCGCATACTACCCACTACTAGTGAGGGGACAACCCGCCGTGGCAACCTTTCTACAAGCTGTCGGTCACTTATATGCTGCTGGATACCCGACTATCATGTCTCGCGTGAACCCATGCTCCTCAAAGCAGGAAAAGCCAATGTGCTTACCCTCTCTACCCGAGTATCCCTTCAATCATAGTAGGTCCTATTGGCATGAAAGTCAAATCAGCAGAAACCAGCGACTTCCAAAAGTTAACAAAAACGACCTTCTTGGCATGCCTGAATCGAATTGGAATCCCTTGGAGCCACGCTGGCGGCATATAATTCGGGCTTCTGATCTGCCATGGATCGAGGATCACCAGGTTTGAAGATTGTATAATACCAGTATTGAATGGATAGCTGACAACGAAAACTAGGTTTCAGGCACAGTCATATATCCTGCAGCCGGCATGCTCGTCATGGCGATAGAGGCCGTCAAGCAGCTTGCAAGTCCAGACAGGGTGATCTCCGGGTTCAAGTTTGAAGATACAGCAGTTCTTGCCACCATCCGGATTCCTCCGGGGGATGGTGGAGTTGAGACGGCCTTTTACATGCGACCACAGGAAGCCGTGGAGACCAAATCTTCCCAATTATTTTCCTTCACATTGTGCACATATGTGAATGAAACTTGGCTGGAGAATTGCCGCGGGCGCATCCATATTGTGTACAAGCCCGTTGAACCGGATCCAGTGAATGGGAACAAGGTGGAGCGGGAGGATCTTGCTGATTCGCTAAGTTGTTTTTCAAAGGCACGAGAGAGGTGCACTTCACTCGTTTACCGTGACGTGATATACGATCATCTGGCGAAATGTGGCTATGAATTCGGCAAGGCTTTCAGGCAGATACACACCCTGGCCACGGGTGGAAAAAGCGAACAGGAAGTCGTTGGAGATATGAACAACTTCCAAGTATCTACGCAAGATATAATTCACACTACTACTCTCGATGGGATTCTCCAGACGATGCCATGGTCTATGACGAAAGGAGGCACAATAACAGTTCCTGGCGTTGTGCCAACATACATCGGGTGTATGTGGGTGGCTGGAGAGAGTTCCGCATGCAACATCCTCAAGACCCATACAGTGACGGAGACTTCGGCAAATGGCACATTGTTGACATCAATAAAAGTATTTGACCAGGATCTCCGCGAGATCATAGTGTCTATCGAAGGACTAAAATCCACCGCCACAACTTCAGAAAGCTATGCAGAGAACACGAATGCTGTAGATGAGCAGCTGTGTCATTATTTTGAGTGGAAGCCTGATATAAACCTTCTGAGTAACAAGGAAATCCACGCCTTGTGCCATACGGCATATCCGAATTTGTCCATACCCAAGGACTTCCTCGTTGAACTTGACTTCCTAGTGATGCTTCGGATCATGGAAACGTTGCGGGTCATATCAGAACGCGATATCAAACCCCAGAAAACGCACCTCAGGAAGTATATTGACTGGATGACGCACCACAAGGGACGACTCCTGGAGGGAGAGCTTATATTCTCTACGGAGCCATGGAAGAGTCGATTTAGCGATTCAAAGTACATCCAAGGAGTTGAGTCACGGGTGATGAGTAGGAGTAAGCAGGGCAAGCTGCTTGTAAAGGTGACACGACACTTGGTGGAGTTCTTGAACAATGAGCTGGACCCATTGGCATTATTTTACCAGGATGACATGGCCAAAGACTATTATGCTGAACTGGTGAGACTGGTCGTATCCATTGGCTTGCATCGTTCTAACACTTATTTCATGTTGCTTTAGTTGGAATATTCGCACTGCTTCAGGTACTTGGAGAAGTATGTTGATCTGCTAGCCCATTCCAATCCGCAGATGAATATCTTAGAGGTTGGCGCTGGGACCGGATGTGCGACCGCGGCCTTATTACGTATTCTCAGAAACGACAATGAGCAGAAGTCAATGAACCCTAGATACGCACATTGGGAGTATACGGATATATCACGCTTGTTCTTGGGTGACGCTGCGAAACATTTCGCCTCTGAAGGAAGTCGAATGGCGTTCAAATTGCTAAACATTGAGGAGGATCCAGCAGATCAAGGCTTTGAATATGCAACATATGACCTTCTTCTCGCTTGTATGGTACGGGCTCGCCTCACATTGAATATATTCCTTGGCCAGCCACTAATTTTCGACCTACCCAGGTATTCCATGCTACTTCAGATCTGGCCAGGACATTGACTCATGCCCGAAAACTGTTGAAACCGTAAGGAAAATAATCAACCTTTCCAGATTTATGTTTCGCTAATCGCATAAAGCGGTGGGAAATTGATACTAGTCGAGCTGACGAATCCCTGCGCCATTCGCTCTGCTGGAGCTTTTGGCCTTCTCGATGGATGGTGGCTTAGTTAGTAATTCGATGCACTGCTTGCGTTGTTCATCTACTAATATGAATAGGTTCGGAGCCATACCGGTCTCTTGGTCCATTTGCGGACGAAGCCCAGTGGAACAGCCTATTATTATCAACTGGTTTTGCCGGTTGTGAGATCTTTTTCCCAGACTATGATGATCAGACATGTCATGAGACTGCAGTCATTATCTCTACAGCCACACAAAGCACATCTCAATCAGCCTCTGATCAACCCATTGACATTGTGTATGAACCCAATGATCGTACGCAGCTAGGCCTAGGACGAGTCCTTGCCCGTCATTACGCAACTCAAAGCCAGTCCGTCAGGTTAATTCCAATCCAGGATGCAATCCCCTCATCTAAAGTGACACTACAGGTCTTCCTCTTGGAGTACCAAAAGCCGTTGCTGTATGATATTAGGGAGGGATTGTACAATAGGCTTCAAGCTCTTCTACTTTCGACTGACCCTATACTATGGGTAACTAGCGGAGGTGGGAAACTGTGCTCACAGCCGAAGTCCCACCTGATTGATGGGCTATTTAGAGTACTGCCAGAGGAAGACAGAAACAGGTCTCGCTACGTCCTTGCACTTGATCCTATGGAAAACCCGGAGGTCCCTCAGTATGAGACCATCGCTAAGCTTACCGAACGGATTTTGAGAGCCACCGAGGTTATTGATACGGAGTATATTGAGTCTAACGGGGTTTTGCATATTCCCCGATTAACTGTTGATCCTGTTCTGAACAAAGCTGTCTCCGAGAGGGAACGAGTAGTTGCAGAAACGAAGCAGAAATTTGGCTCCGGTCCACCCCTCAAGCTGGACGTATCCTCACCCTGCATGTCAAATGGGTTCAAATTTATTGAGGACTGTTCTGCACAACGGCCCCTCGGACCAAATGATATCGAGATCCAAAACAGATCGGTTGGAATCAACTTCCGTGATTTACTAGTGTCTCTCGGCCAACTAGAGTCCAACTATATGGGCCTAGAATGTGCTGGTGTTGTCGTCCGTGTCGGGAACTCATGTAGAAGGTTTAAGGTTGGGGATCGCGTTGTTGCGCTGCATTCCTCTGCTTTTTCTACCCTCGCACGCATCCCCGAGACAGGCCCGGTCGCAGTTATTCCCACAGGCATGTCATACGCAGATGCAGCGTCCATTCCAGTCAGCTTTGTTACATCCTACATTACGCTGAGACAGGCCGCCTCCATGCAGAGCGGAGAGTCGATACTAATCCACTCAGGGGCTGGCGGTACTGGGCAGGCGGCTATCCAGATTGCACAATACCTCGGTGCAGAGATATATACGACTGTCGGGTCAGAAGCTAAAAAGCAACTCCTTATCGATACGTATGGCATTCCTGAAAACCACATATTCTCCAGTCGGTCAACAGGCTTTGCGAAAGCGGTAATGCGAAGAACCGCTGGAAAAGGCGTTGATGTGGTATTTAATTCTCTATCCGGTGATGCAATGCTGGCTTCCTGGGAGTGCATCGCAGCATACGGGCGCTTTATTGAAACTGGAAAGCGCGATATCCTGTCGAATAACGGCCTGCCCCTGGGCATGTTCGCTCGGAATACCACGTTCAGGGGGTTCGATTTAACGGGGATGATGATGGACCGCCCCGACATCTGTTTATCGGCTCTGGAAGACATACTGTCGCTGATGTCAAAGGGTATTTTGCGACCTGTGCAACCACTTACAAGCTATGGGATTGGTGAAATTGAGGCTGCCGTCAGATTCATGCAGACAGGGAAACATCAAGGAAAGCTGGTACTCGAAATTCAAATGGATGACATGGTCATGGTATGTACAGCATTTCAAACGGGTCAATAGCTGCTAAAGTCGTGCAATAGACTGTTTTGGATAGAAAGCCTAACTTCACCTGTGACGGTAGCGCAACATATGTCATTGCGGGTGGTCTCGGTGGTATTGGCCAAAGCATCGCAGCCTGGCTTGTAGATCGCGGCGTCCGAAACCTCCTCCTACTCTCACGGTCGGGGGCCAAAGCAACCGAATCGATAAAATTTATCAACTATTTACACTCAAAGGGTACTAGGGTTATTGCTCCAGCTTGTGATATATCGAATGAAAGTGCCTTGAGTAGAGTGCTTGAGGAATGGCAGCCTCAACTACCTCCTATCAAGGGCTGTATCCAGGCTGCCATGGTATTACAGGTTCGTCAATGTAACCCTATCTATGTCCCTATTCTTGCTAACATGAGCTAGGACTGCACTTTTGAGGATATGTCATACAAAGACTGGGAGACAGCAGTCAAGCCGAAGGTTCAGGGCTCATGGAATCTTCACTGTCTCTTGCCCAAAGGAATGGAGTTCTTCATTCTACTCTCGTCTCAAACAGGCATCGTTGGCGCTCATGGTCAGGCTAACTATGCCGCGGGCAATACATTTCAGGATGCCCTCGCGCGGTACCGGGTGAACCAGGGCGAAAGGGCTACATCACTAGACCTAGGCCACATCACTTATACTGGGGCAGTGGCAAGCAATCAGAAGCTTTTGCAACGATGGCAATCAAACTCAGTACGTGCACCCGTGACAGAGGCTGAGCTTAAAGGCTTGATCGACTGCTACAGTAGCCCTTTGCACGGCTATGAGCTAGACTGTCAACCAATAATCGGCGTGTATCCCAGGCTCCGAGAAAGAGGCTCCGGGACACCGACATGGCTAGAGAAACCACTCTTCAAGTGCATGACACTAGATAATGCACAGTCACGAGACCTGGACAGTCGAGGACAGAATTTCCAGGTTGCAGCAGCCATTAGAAATGCCCAGTCTTTGCCAGCCGGTAGTCAGGCCGTTACAAGGGCTCTAACCGCTAAACTATCCCACGCGTTGGCATTGGACGAAAAGGAGATTGATCCAGATAAACACCTAAGCAAATATGGTGTAGACTCGCTCGTCGCTGTAGAGCTTCGTACGTGGTTTGCTGGGGAGCTGAAAGCCAATATTGCTATTTTTGATATTATTGGCAGTACGGTTGCGACAGTTGCACAGTTAGCAGCTAGCCGAAGTAAACTTCAGAAGGGGTACTCTGCGTAAAGCAGCATGTTATTCTATAGCCTGGTTTAACGGTAATAATTTGTTTCAGATTTTCTGTTACATTATATGATTGCTTAACGTCCCACTGGTGAAACCCCAATAAATAAACCATACCAATCACCCCAAGTCCAATTCAGCTCAAGACAAGTACCAAGCCCTAAGTACCATCG
>NW_015378555.1:0-22602 GCF_001204775.2 Aspergillus nomiae NRRL 13137
CCCTCGACAAACAACAACAGAGAAGGAAAAAAGAAAAGGAGAAAAGGAAAAAAAAAGAAAACACATACTCTGATACAGAACCTGCTAGGGAACGAAATCCGACATGTCGCATCTGCCAATTGCTAAGCTGTACCAGTCTAGACCCCTCGTGGCTTGTTTCAGGTCCCTCCAGCCCTCTTGTTACCACTCAGACCCAATTTTGCTACTCCGCACACCCACGGGATCCTTCCGTGCTGTTGAGACGGTGATCTAGCCTGAGACGGCCGATCGACCCTTACCCCAACCGGTTCTCTTCACCATCAACTTAAACGGGAGGTTTAACCCGGCCATACTATGAACACAGGCGATGATCCTTGCCTCGTCGAAGGCGCAGTTCACGTCATCTCTCGCGCGATATACGCATCATCGCCTTAGCTGACATCTACGTATGCAACGCGCCAGATTCTTAAAATAAAGTACTAGACAAAAAAAGAAGGGCTACACAGACCAGTGGCAAGCTTGGGAAGGGCCGTTGAGGAAACGGCAGAGAAACAAGGGAACAATAAACATTGATTGATATCCCCTGTTTGGATTGGGTTTTTTCCCTCCCTCGTGTTGTCCCGGTCTGCACATCATTGCCGCGATCGGCTAGTGGCGTGAAGACTGACGTCTGCTATCTAACTCTATGTACCTCATGCTTTGCCGGTATTGTCGTTCTGTAAGTTGTAATTCAAAATATTCAGACGCAAAAGGGCTAGTCCGTTAAGAGCGTAAACTATACGCCACACATGAGGCTGTTCTTTTGTTTTTTTTTTTACACCAATCTCACGTCTCAAATGGGAAGGAGATGTGGGAATGGGCCATTGATGTCGTCTCGGATAGGAAGGAAGGGGACTAACAAGAGCAGGAGGGTAAAAGAAAATAAATTCAATGTTATTCTTGCCTGGTGTTCTTCGTTTTCTTTGGATTCTCCATATTTCATTTGCCCCTACGGAGCATGTCCTTCTGAGTGTCGAGGCAAAAAGAAAAAAAGAAAAAAAAAAAAAGAGGAAAGAAGATTAAGCTACAGGAACTAACCCAAGTGGTCCAGGGTTAAATGTTAAACACAGCGTGTTTCAAGAAATTTGTTGGACACGGGTGATTTTCGGCAGAAGTGCCGTGTGATGAATCTGGTAATCGAGTTGGTATACTAGTAATTTTCGGTCCCCTAATCTTTTCTCCCCACGAATCATGGGCCGACAATAAGATTAAGGTCCAGTATTACTGCCGACCCAGTTAGTAGTTCCAAGATCAGTTAGAGCCAGGAAATGAAGCCAAGGCCTAAATAGGAAGACCCGGCCGAGTCAGCGAGACAGTCCCAAACGGGGGGCAGGAAATTTAGTGGTAGACTCTTACTCATGGGGTTTTTCCCTGAATCCAACGGCAGTTGCGAACTCCCGTAGGGGGGAGGAAAGTGTGGCCAAATTCAACCCAAGATCTGAACTCTCCTCTCCAGTCGATGGTTCCTAGGAACCAAGACGGAGACCCCACCGCTAATGCGCTGACTAAGGCCTCCCGGCATTATTAATCGGGGAAGACGAATCCCGACGCAGGGACTTAGGCATGTCTTTGGTATTTTTGGCGCTAAGCAGCACACCCAACGTTTTTCATTGCTGAGGGGTTGGCTTGTGCCCCTCCGCCTTTCGCATGGCTGCATGATGTATGTATCATTCAAGATGTAATATTTTTTTCTTTCCCTCTTTGTTCATCGTGGACATAGCCCACTTTAGGCAGAATGTTTTCCCTCAACTTGACTGTTCGTGTGAGGACATTACAGTTCGGATATCAACATTCCAGAAGGACAATGAATAAGCGGACATCCGACTCGCCGTCCGTCCGCATCGGATGTCCGATTCCCCGCCCTCGCGATTCAATGGACGGCAATACGATGTATACGGCCCAGACACCTAAATGGTTAGGTCTCTAAGATTTCCGTATCGAGTAAACTTAAGAGGTCACTCTCCACCAGCTTATGATCTACGGGCGGCTCTCGGCCAGTAGGCAGAGTCGGTAGTGATAGCGGAACTCCACTTGATCCGGTAATTACAAGGAATAACCTGTCGCTAGTAGATTGGAAAAAACGGAAAAAAAAGAGGGTCAGCAAAAGTCTTGGTATTTCGCCTAGCTAAACCCAAGGAACGTGGCCGTGTCCATGGGCTTGGTGACCACTCCTGATACGTCGAACGCCCTCACTCACTCACACACCTACACGCCCCCTTCGGATGCATCCCTGAAAGGGGGCCCTAAGGGTGTAGTAGCTATTCAGCTACTACTGTAGGGACCAGGATAGCGTTGAATTTAGTGTCGAGAAAGACCTCGTGCCAAGGACGGACAGCTGGCAAATGAGACATGCTTGATTTCTTCACTGCGAGCCGGTATATGTGGTCTTATGCAGGCGCATATTATTATGACTGTACTTGATACTACCTTGCTCCGGGGTATCGGCCAATGGCTTGCTGGACGGTTTGACATGGATCTGGAAAAAGTCCACTTTGCCCTCGGGGCTGTACAATATACATTAGTAGATACTACCCTATGCATATTGGCAGTAGGGCAGGATTGTTCCAGGGTACTCAGAAGGAGACCGGGGGGGCTAAACGAGCGTTGATCAACAACCATCCACTGGACTAAGGGTGCATCAGCCGGTTCCTCGGGATTTGTCCGTGCTGTCAGCTTTCCCTGTATGTCGACACATGATCGATGCAAGAACGATTGTCTCTGCAGCACTGTAGGGAAGAGGAGGTTTCCAATGCTGAAGCAAACTGAGAGGATTGCTCCGAGACGTGCATAACTATTACTCAATCTTTGCTCCTGCAGCTGTCTAAAGACATGCCCTGCGAGTGACAAACATTCCCAACCCTGCATGCCATAAGTGCTTCTTTCTGAATGGCCGGCGCCGCAACCGACTTGTTTAGTATAAGCACCCCCTCTCTTAGCCAACGGAAGCTCACGGAAACCATTTCGAGGCGAAGAAAACTAAAAAAAATAATTAAAATATATCACCGAATAAAACCACCAGAGAAAAGAAAATAGAGCATCAAACCGAGGTCCTCGACTGATCATCATTGAAGAGGCGCCTCGGAACCTAAACGCTCGATCTGGACGACATCCTGACGTTAACCTGGCGATGAACGCGTATGACCAGGAGCGCCCGATACCCTGCTGGGGCTAGTATGGAGCCGGCGTACGCCGTATAAGGATAGCCACCCAACGTTGCATACGTAGATAATGTTGTTTCCTTCTCCGCAGGGGGTAAACATGTACGGAGTAGCTACAAGGCCAAGCATTTGGCGATGATGAAGTTTGTGTAGTATATCCTCTTCCGACCCGGCGCTAACAGTGAGGAGAGAGCTTATGGCAATCTTTATCAATGTTGATGCTAGGGTGGAGCGAGCTAAGAGGAGGTAGGACTGTGGATAGGTGGGTTTATAGAGAATGATGTGGTACAGGGTTGGCTGGGGTTCGTCGTTGACGACGTTTGACAACACGTATGCGTGTTAAGCTGTGGGAAGCGATTCAGGATGAACAGGCCATATCTCGATAACGCATGCTAAGCAGGCCTTAGCGTTTGTTATGGGTCAGATGGGGAGGGGACCGGCGGCATGCTAGTAGCTTGCTAGCCATGCATTTGAGGGGCCATGAGCGAATCTTATGCCATTGTTCTCGAAATTAATCCTATTCCTGCTACTAAGTGAAACTTTCGATGGTTTCGAAGGATAACCCAGGGACCAGAAGAAGACGGGAGTGAAAAAATAGAAAAGAAAAAACAAAAGAAAAAAGAAAAGAAAGAATCACGGAACATCTGCAGGGATGGAACCACGTTTTTGAGCGGCTCCCTGGGTTTAGCCTAAGAAAATGAAGTTATTTCAGGTGCTGATTCGCTCTCTCGCTACGGAGTATATACACATATACTAGAAGCATGTACAATTTGTATGTACCGTCCAACGTTTCAGTGTACCCCTTATGTTTTCTTTTTCTTTTGCTCGATCGTAAGTTTCAGTTTGCCACTACTCAGACCGAGAGATAGCCTCGTTGCAATGGTGCGAATAGTTCACAGCTCAAGGTCTTGCCTCCGATGTCGTCGTCGACGGTGGAACGAAGGCCGTGTTTTCCAGAATATCGGAGGGGGTAATATCCGTTGTACATACATTATTCAAAGCGAATCAGAACGGCAGGAAATATCCAGAAGTGGATAAGTCCATCGGCCGGTCTCCACTTGGTGAACTCCACAGTACCGGTATCATACGGTTACGGTACCCAAGCCCGAGGCCTCGTACCGAGCCCTAAACCCGAGACGGACGGGCCTTTTATCTGATGTGGATTAGAAAAGCCCACTAGAACAACCTTGAAAATAACCTATCTCCTCGGGAAAAAGAAGAGATGCAGGGTCTATGTTATATTCAAGAGGGAATGATACAAAAATGCACAGAAACTCAATCACTTACACATTGGGATTGGACAACCCGCGTCACTAGACATAGTAGCTAATGCAGGATATAGTAGAACCACGGTTTCTATCACACCGTGGCTAAAAGCTTGTCCGTAAGGCTCTTCTGGGGATGTGATGAAAGGGCGCCTAACCAGGATGGGTAACGATGGGCATGATTGCTGTCTCGGCAGCACGAGTGCTTGATGGGTTGTGCTCTCGACAATAGACTGTCGATCTAGTGTCACCGCGGAATATTTTCTATCAAAAGGTCAGACATTAGCCATTGTTCTTTGTTTGGATCCTTTAAGTGCTATTTTGGACTTCGATCCGTCTCATTGAACTGTTGAGATATTGTACTCCAGCATAAAAAGCAATGTTTGTGAAAGTGTTGCGATCCCTGATCCAGACCATACAACATGTATGTAATCTCAATACGCAGTAGAGTTCACACCGGTGCAGGAACTAACAGTGACGAGAAGGTTACTTTTTCCGGGAATCCCTGGAAAGCTCTCTGTATCTAGTGGTTAGCGTAATAATAGCATGCGCTTCCAATTTAATTACTGCATTATTCCTTCTTATTTTAATTTTCCGTCAATTAATTATAACAGTCAATAGTGCAAAATCTTGCATTAGAGGCATCGTACGAAAAGTGATATCAATCCAGATATTGACCAACGTACCGTTCCTGATTAATCTCTAATCCAAATATACCTCCCAGGGATATATGATATGATCTGTAGTAGCTGATGTATGTTTCTGTCTACAAACAATACTGAATAACAAATGATTAACGATATGACAGAGACGTATGTCAATGAATCAGCTGACGACAAGAACCACGTACCAACCAGGGATCTAGTTCACTTTGGATCGGATTATACTACTTGGATAGGGAGTCGTGGGAGGGGCTTTCGGGCCCTGACCGGGGGCGTTGGTCCCTTCTCGCAATGGGGCTCCTACTCTCCTGACGAAAAGGATGATGACAATGACCCATCGAGTGGATGAAGTGGTGAGAGAACTGGGTAAATATAGCACGTCGGAGAGAGCAAAGCCACCCTGCTGGATGGAGCGGAGTGGCTGCCCCGACCAAAGGATTTGGAGTTAGCGGACGGGGAGTTTCCTGCAAAAAGGTAAGGGTAAGGATTCTAAGGAACGCCCTGCCATTAATGACTGGGTCCCAGAAGTTAACTAGTGCCGGGTGTTGGTTGTGCCTCTCGGAATTACTACCATTTGAATGTTAAATTGGCAGAGTTGATGAATTGCTTGTATTTTTTATTTTGACTTTTCTTTTTTGTTTTATTTTATTTTCGGGACTCCGAGACCCAGTGGAAACTTAATTGTTAATTTGCGAAGGACAAGATTCATGGTATTCTTTTTGGAAATCTAAATGTAATATTTTCAGCATATTTTCCCCCTATCGTACTGAAAGAATATGAGAATACCAACGAGTGAAAAATGCGTGAAATTTTTATACTTTTTGTTGATTATTCTTTTTCTTGTTTACTGATGGGCTTAAAATTACACTGGTCCCAACAAGACTCTGGGCAGACCCTTGGCCCCCTCTAAGGGAACAAATCCAAGGATTCCATGAACAGACTATTAGTTGTGGTATTATTCTAATTATTATTAGTTTGATTTTATTATTCTACAAATGAATGATGCCTACCACGGATCCACCAGGACTGGAGAACGCTAACTAGTGTCGTGGACACCCTCGAAGGCTCGAACGCTAACTAACTGGTTCACTATTACAGCGACTAAAGTAACTGACTGACTGACTTGACTGCGATGGCCAGAGCTTCTGGAGAGACCCTGGACGGGTTTCAAGATGCTGCTTCTTCTTCCTCTTATTCTTCTACTTTTCGTCCCTTTTTTCTTTTTCTTTTTCCCTTTTTCTTTTTTCCCCTTCTCTCTTTATCATTCGTCCTTCTTCCTCATTTTCTTCTACATTTATTTCTCTTTCCATTCGCCTTCTCCTTTCCTCTTTCATCCTCTATCTCAATTCTGTTCTTCCAAGTCTTCAATTCTTTCCTTCGCCGTTCCCCTCTTCTTAAACTAGACAAGCGTCTGTCTTTGCGTCGCTTTCCTCTCCTTTCCTTTCAATCGCCCCTTATCAATCAAACATCTATCAAATCACCTATCACGTCTCTCTATCACATTTGACGATCTCCTCTTAGCATCGATATCGGCGTGTAATCTCACTTCTCAATCCGGCTTTGGTTGCTCCTCGACTTACTCATCTCGCTATTTTTCTTGGCTCCGGCACTTCTCTGGAAGATAGTTGCTAGGGCTTATTATACCTGTCAGGGTGTTGATCCAATCCTCCTTCTATCTTCTGATCACTCCTTCATAACGCAACTCCGGGAAACCACCGGTTCAATTTTCAACTCCCTTTAAGAATCATTTATTTTTCCATCACCTATCGGAAGTGTTCGGTGGCGTCAACGACAGGGAGGGAAAGGAATATTTCTAAATCGTCTGCCAACGCTATTGTCCAGTCTTGAGGAGTGGAAGTATCGGGCTCTTTTTTATTATCCAGAACGTGGCAGGAGTTCTCGGGATTCTGCCCGGTTAAAATCGATTACTTCGCCAAGGAGGCCGAGTTCCACTGGGGTTTTGTCAGATCTGCATCCAAGTACCTGTCAATAGATCCGGTGCATGTTACACGAAGAAAGGACAAACATCCTCGAAGACATTTTGTGAGTACTCCCGTTTGATAGCTTTTCTTTTCTATCTTGGGCCCTCGTGGAAATTAGGATCACATATCCCTGCTTCGTCGAGTATCACCAAAGGATGCGACAAGAAACATTTCAGCTAACCATCCCCAAAGTCGCCCAATACCAGATAATTCTAGCATAAATAATGGCTAGCTGCAAGGCAGGCTTCGTGTCCATATTAAACAATGATGACAATCCATCATTCACAGTACGATCAAGCCCCCGCCTGTCCAGGCACCACTCTACTTCATCATACCCTTATCCGTCAGAGCCACGGCGAGAGGCATCAAACTCATACCATCGCTATGGGTACGCACATTCAGACTCCTTCCCGGTGAACCGGCAACAGTTCGATCCCGTATCGGAAGCCGCGCAGCCTGCGTCCCCCGGATCGTCTGACTGCTCTTATGACTACATGAGCACCGGATCCGGTTATTATTATCAGCCTAGTCGTCAGGAACTCAATGTTTACCAAGCGCCGACAGCGGGAACCGCAACGACAACTGCTGAGAAAAGGCTCAGCGCCAACAGCGTGTCTGACCCTCCCTCTCCACCAGCATCGATCAGTGGATCTAGAGATGCAATGGCAACCAAAGTAAACCGCAAGAACAAATATCCATGCCCATTTGCTGCTAGTCACAACTGTTCCGCTACCTTCACGACATCAGGACATGCGGCACGCCATGGAAAGAAGCACACGGGCGAAAAAAGTGTACACTGCCCGATTTGCAACAAGGCTTTCACCCGAAAGGACAATATGAAGCAGCACATTCGAACCCATCGGACACACTCTGAAGATCGGCCAACGGGTGTGACGGAGAAGGACACTGATGCAAGTAACCGGTGGCGCGTCAGGAGGGACAGCCCCTTGTACAACCACCACCGATCCTCGAGCCAGACCCAAATGGATGGAAATGCCTACGACAGCATGACAACTATGAGATGAGCGCAAGTGACTATGTCAGCGTTCGCAGTCACTTGGAACGATGTCATCATGAATTTGATGAGACACACGTGTGAGGCGAACGCATATGAAGCAACCGAACGTTTTAGCAATCTCCCAGATTCGGGCAGTTACGAGAGGTCAAACCTCCGTCATTATTTGCCCTATCCTTGCTCTTCTTTCCTTTTCCCATTTCACACGATCTCCGGGATGGTCTTTGATCTTCCTATGTTGGAGCAACTCGACAGGCGTTGAGGGTGACTGCTGTGCGGCACTCTCACTCGGTCACCGGTTTCACTTCTACCGTCTGAAAATGGCGGATAGAATTGGGATAGGATGGTTTTACCATGATATGAACAGACGAATGACTGGGCAGTAAAGTCCGGATTCTCTCATCTGTGTACCATTGGGAGAGGGCGATTACTTTGTCATTTTCTTTTCTTTATTCTCTTCTTTTATTCTTTGGCATTTTCTCCTTTTCTGATGTTTGTTTAAGTCTATTGCATGGCTATTTTGGATCAGCCTATAAGCGTTGTTTGTTTTTTGTCTTTGGGGTTTTCCTTTTTTTTCCTGTTTTTTCTTTGTGCCACGAGAAGTTCCAAGTTACGGCCAAGAAAGCCATTTTTTGATATGTATAGTATACCAACGATGTTAGGGGTCCATTGTGTAAGAGACCATGTCACATTGAAACGTGAATGAATTGATTGATATCCATACTGGAACGATTGTCTGTCCGCGGGTGTAGGTTGAAGTAGTACGGTACGAGGAGACAGGCATGGAGATACCCCTACCGATCGATGGTCGAGCATCTTGTGAATCACTGAGACCCCCCAGGACAAACAAGGTTGAACCACGGCACGCAGTCCGAAACCATGGTTGTCAAACCAGGCGTCGGCCTAGGTCAGGAACAGATGGGTCCATTTATGGAGCCGATGTGATGGAGCTTGGCCTCCAGATTTGCCGATAACGTAGCCTCGATGAGGCGTAACGTGTTCAGGCAGACAACCATCGTTTCTTTTCATTCTGATTGCGTGAATGAGGAATTGAGGCGAAGCGATATGATGTCAATGACTACTAGTGTTTTTTACTGGGCCTCTTGTCATTGCCAAATCAAAAGAGGATTGAACGTGATTCGGTTAGTCATCCAAGACGGGATCGCTGCCCAAGGCCCCAAACGGGTAAGGTGTTGTCTTCAGGGACATCCAGCGTAGTATTTTCAGGTGTGCATCAAATTGAGGGTCCGGCTCCACTGCTTCACTACCACCCTACTATGTGCTATACCATTCCTCTCGACACGGGTGAATGGAACTGTATGAAACACATTGCTCATGATTATCCCTTGCACCAGACGGCTTATACCTCGAAGATCGAGCTTGGATGGTTTCAGCCTTACTGGAGCGAAACAGCGAGTACTTCTATTAATACTGCCGTGCTGCATATCCTGTCAGAGAGGTACCGCCCCTACGTCACTGACGTGCAGGTGCCCCGCCTCTTGCCACAATTTCTCCCGTGTACTTTTCTTCGATCTTCATTCTTACTTATTACTACTCTCTCTTCCCTCTTCAACGCATATCTCATTGTCTCACTTTCTCTCATTTTTTGCTTCCCCTGACCTCATCCACATTCTTCTCCCCAAATCGTTGAACGTTGTAGGTGGCTTCTCCTGTATGATCGTCACCCCCACCGGTCTAGAGTTTGTCTTCCCACTCTAGCCAAAACAATGGCGTACCACGACGAGAGTCATTACTACTCCCCCCGCGATCGCTATGCGCGCCCAGCCAGTGTCTACTCGCAAGATTATTACTCCGGCGACGGTCCCTACAGTGGCAGTCGCCATGAAACGGGCGTCGTCCGACGGCACGACGGGAGCAACGAATCTCTTCCGGGGGATTATGGCTACGAATATGGATATGGTCTACCCCCTCAGTCTCGCCGCTCCAGGGTTTCCACCGTCAAAGAAGGTGTGCACAGGTCCCACTCCATGGGAGGCCGTGGTTCATATTACGATGATCCCGACTATCATCATTCGCGTCATAGTCGTCGTTCGAAACGTTATGACTACGATGATCCACGTATGTATTCTGTTTCTTGGGAGTGGAAAAAGGCCAAACTAGTGTGGCTGGGGTATATTCAACTAATCTTGTTGCAACAGGTGACCGTCACAGGCGCTCGCAGCGTTCTCCATCTAGCAGCCGATCGCCTCCCCGCAGACAGCGTAAATCCCTCTCGGAGCAGGCCATGGAAGCCCTAGGTATGGGTTCTGCTGCCTCTTCGGCCTCCAAGCATCACGAGCACCGTCGCGGGCGTTCCCACGGCCATCATAGTCGGTCCTACTCTTATTCGCCTTCTCCGACTCGGAGCAGAAGCCGTCATCGCCGGGATCGGAGTGAACAGCGAATTGCTCAGGCCATGAAAGCAGCTATAACTGCAGGCGCAGTGGAAGCTTACCGTGTGCGCAAAGAACCCGGCGACTGGACGGGCGCGAAAGGCAAACGAATTCTCACTGCCGCTTTGACAGCGGGTGGTACTGATGGCCTTGTGGACCGCGATCCTAACAAACATTCCAAGCGCCATATTATCGAGTCTACACTGGCTGGTCTGGCTGCGAACCATCTTGTGAATGGCCCCCGGTCTCGGTCCCAGTCCAAGTCCCGCGGCCGCGAAAAGCATAAGAGTAAACTGCCTGATCTTGCCGCCGCTGGAGCCCTGGCCGCCGCTGGGAAGGAAGCGTACAATCGGTTTCGGTCCCGGTCCCGCCCACGTGGTCGGTCTCACTCGCGCGACAGCCAGGAAGATTCTCCGCGCCGGCCCAGAAAGCGGAGTAGGAGTGTTTCCGACTATATCAACCGGGGCATGGAAGCGCTAGGCCTTGAAAACAAGGAGAAGGACACAGACGACCGGAGACGACATCGCGATCGACCCTCTCGCCGGGATGACTACTCGGACTATGACTCGGATAGTGAATACGGATCTAGGCACCATGGGAGCTCAAGACGGACTCGGCATTCCAGAGATGTAGGTCGATCTCTAAACCCTGGCAATACTCAATCGCCATCCTCCCCTAGTTGGTCCGGAGCCTCAGGCGAAGAAGGCTATACTCACTGCGAGGATATAAACTCAAACTCGGAGATGGATTCTGACCTTGGAAGCAGTACCGATGAGGAACACCAGCGCAAAAAGCTGACGCGGAAGATGCTCCTAACTACCGGTCTGGCCACCGTAGCAACCATCCACGCCGCCCACGGATTACACGGAAGCATGGAAAAGCATAAGAAACGAGTCAAAATGGTCAAGGAGGGCGACATGTCCCCTGAAGAAGCACGCAAACGTAGGTTGAAAAACAATCTTGGCGACGCCGCGAGTGTAGGTCTCGCAACGCTGGGCATCAAAGGTGCAATCGACGAATGGAGACACGTCGGCCATATGCGCAAACAGCGCAAAGATTTCCGAAAACAGTGCGATTCGAGACGAGAACGCCGCCGGGCTCAAAGTTACGGAGCCATGCCACGCCGATACACAGTGTATCCCGACGAAATCGAAGAATATCCCGCCTCTGAACGTGGATCGAGAGGTCGGTCTATGTCGGTAGCCCAAGAAGTATGATTTACGAAAAAAAAATACCTGAAATATGAAATTGAGATTGCCAATCTGCGTATGCTATAATTTATGACTGTATGATAATGATGGGCATGGCGGTGATGACCTTATGACTTTCTTTTGTTTGTTGCTTCATTTCATGTGCTTTGCAAATCTATGTCTTTATGCAAGTGGACTTTTGTCTCTATACGTCGAGTTTTGAATGTTATTTCGGGTAGCATGTTCCTTATCTCTGCTATTAGTACCCTCACACAGCTCTCTGCATACTTAGCATCCAACCTGCAAGCGAGTTAACCCTCTAGTACATATTACACAGTCCAAAACCACCTCACCACAAGAAGATAGAATAGTTCACCAACCAAAACAACCCTGCTTATCCATCAAGAAAAGCCAACCTACTAATTAGCCCAAACCACACCCAGCATTCTACACCAAACATAGGTACCAAATCTCCTCCACCAGAAACACAGACCCATGCATCCCAGATCCATTCAAAAATGCGGAGTGTACATACCGCATGCATTAGATAGATGACCTGAGATTAAAAACGGAGCATATGGCATGAGCCACGCCTCAAATAAAGTACCGTGGCTGGCGGGGTCCCGGGTCTCTGATTGGGTGTGTGGTTCAGAGTAAGATTAAAGTATATTAATATGCATGGATTAGGGACGGCGGGGTCATTTGGATTAAATTGCTGTGTGGCATTTATGGGAGAATAAATGAAGAAGAATTAAAAAAAAGAAAAAAGACTCTATGTACGACTCCGACGCACAACACCGGTATCCTTATCCCGTCCCGAGTAAGAAAAAGGAATCCAAAGCAAGAATGATAGGGTTTCATGAAAGCGATTGAGGCAAAGTGATAGATCAAATAGGAGCAAATATGATGCGTAGATGCATGGACGAGGCACAACAGGTTTGGAATTGGGACGCTTTAACGATCAAATCCTAGTGCGAGGCAGAACAGAAACATGTGCGGTGAGATGCTGAAACTATAAGAAATGTTGCGGCTAGCTGTACAATCCATCCGTCGGGGAAGAGCGCAAGGAAAGTGAGAAACATTTTTACAGGTGTCTTTTTTTTTTCCGGCTGGTATTAGGGCATGACTATGTCAGGAAAGGAGCGGATTAGACCTAGTCTGGGACGGATGGCGGTCAAGGAGAGGAGGAGCTTCAAGGAATGTGTTTCTGGTTCAAACTCGGGTAAGGTCAACGTTCGGCATTGAGATTCAACCAGCTCATATCTGAGTTGATGTTGTTGTTGTTGCGAGGGTCGCGCGGTGGGACGGGTTCGACGCTGTCGGGGATAAGCACGCTTGAGCCGCGCGTGTTCATGCGGGCATCGCGTAACGGGGTCACGAGCGAAGGCATGTCAGACGTGCTCGAGTTGTAATAGCTTGGATTATAGTAACTTCTGCTGTAGGTGCTGCTTGGGGGACGGCCAAGCCAGCTTTGTTGTGCACGTGACCCGTGGTCGTCGTAGTCCTCGACCGATTCGACGGTGATGTCACTGGCAGTGGAGATGCGAGCGGACTGGCTCTCGGGGATTGTGATGTATTGTCCATTTTTAGGTGACGTAGCATGCTCGGTGGTGGGGCTGCCACTCACGACACATCCCAACGGCTTCGGTGCTTCTAAGAAGTTGGTGTCCAGAGGCGTCAGGGTCTTCATCGGCCATGCAGTAGCTGTCGTGGCCGTCGAGTCAGGCCGGGCGGGCACAGCTGCCGGCGGAACCATCAGAGGCGCCGCACTGGTATCTTGGAAATACCTACCCCAGCCTTCACTCGTTTGCCGGTCTCCAGGATGGTTTCTAGGTAGTGAGTCTTGGGCCTCGATGGCCTTGTCGAATTCACCTGAGCTGAGCTCCCTGCTGGACTGAATGGTGCTCAAGGGACTCGGCTTGTGATCGAAACTGGGAGGGGCGCCGGCGGGCCTGGGCGACTTTTCCTCGCCGACATTGCCGGAGAAGATTGCAAGGGAGTCAACCGACGATGCCGCGAGCGGTGCAGGGCTCTTCGCCATCGGATATGCGGACCGAGTCAGCGGCTCGACACCGCGGTCCTGGAAGCTTAAGCGATCCTTGTCACCACCATTTTGACCCTGGGCAGCGCGCTTCTTCGCATCCTTCTTATGCTTCAGGATGAAGAGGATTACAATTAAAATGGCAGCAATTCCTACGATACCTCCAAGAGTGGCTCCAATGATCGTGCCAACATTGCTGCTCGAGGAGTCGTCGCTGGCCGGGGCGCCGGAAGTCTCACTGGATCCGCTTGCCGTAGCGGTCGGCGTTGAGGTCGTTGTTCCAAGGATTTGTTGCGAGGTCTGTTCACCGTAAAATAGCTTGGTTGCATTTACCCAACTGTTCGACGTTTGGTTGAAAATTGCCAGGGTGTCCGTGCCACTGCCGCTGGAGAGAACCACCAACCCATTGTTGCCCTGTGCCAGGGAGTAGTCTTTTCGCGTTGTGGTGGGCGCCAAGGAGTCGTCGTATGTTGGATAATCATCGAGAGTAATCCCCCTCTTGGTCGAGGAAGATTCAGAGCTGTTTCTTTTGTGAGCGGGGTTGCCGTCGGAATTGAGCAAGGTTATGCTGGTGACATTGTTGGGTGATGCGCTCATGTCGAAAGCTTCGAGAATTTTGCTGCCGTCGGTCCCATTGACAAGAGCGCATTGTACATCGTCCGACAGGGGTGTTGGGATGGTCACATCGGAGCTGTGCCAACCTTGGATGAGATCGAACAGATGCACTTGATCCGGGGTCGTCAATCCACCAACCAGCGCAGCCTCCTTGTCGTTCCATGGTAGTAGTACGGGATCGTAAGCCGGGGATGCATCTGCGGCCGAGTATGCTGAAAGATTGTACGGCTCCTGGGTATTAATGGCAAACGTGTCCGACGATGCATCGGTTTGCTCACGTTGGTGGCCGCCGTAAATCAGAAGAGCGGAGGACGATTTGAGATAGACCGCTTTATGGGAGGTTCGATTGGCCATATTCCCGTTGACGCCGTCGATTGTCTTCCACTTTTTGTCTTTGAACGAGTATCGCTGTAACCCGGAGCTTACACCCTTGGAAGGCGTTCCTCCGATCACATAAAGCGCCTGCTGATCCTCGTTACCGTCCGTTCCTCCTGTAACGCAAGCGGCTTTGGAAACCGGTTGTCCCATAGGCAATTGCGTCCATGTCGCATTGCGTTCGAGTGCTATCGAAGCGAAACCGTTGGCTGAGTAAGTGTATAAAGTGTTGTCGTGAATGACGGAACAGTGGTCCTCCAATTTCACAGGAGGTTTGGGAACGATCATATCGAATGACAGAACGAGTGAGTTTCTTCGAGAAGACCAGCCGAAGAGAACGAGGTATTAACCAGCCGCCAGAGGTGTGGACACGGGCGGAAGGGTAGAGAACGAATGGAAGGTGACTGCCAGAGCACTATCTCATGGTCGAGGGTCGATTGATCGTTTGGGGCGCTGGGCCGTGAAGGTGTTTTCAACCCGTTACCAACCTGAATCAACCAGAGGGGTAGATTTGTCTTCGAATACGTCAAGATAGCGAGAGTTTTCTTTTTTTTCCTTTTTCCCTTTTTTACGAAACTTCCTTTCCCAGACCTATACGTGTGCGTGATACTATAAAAGGAGCGATTCGAACCAGGATCAGTTGGCGTTCACTGAAGGTAAGACCACCCCCACGATATACCTCAAAAAGGGATAGCTGTTGAGCAAAAATGAATGGCGACCTGTCTCGAAGTGATCAACAGAGAATTCAGGGGGAGAGGCGAGTTCGGAATAATGCGCGATATCAAATCGGCAGTGAAGGTGAAGAAAAGCGAGCGACAAGGTTCTCGAACGAACAGGAAACGAGGGAAGAAAGAGACAAAGGTGGGTTAGAAGGAAGAGAACAAAAGAGAGCAGCGCAGCCGAGCATCAGGAGAGAAAGATCAAATCGTGTCTGGATGGGTGCAGGGAGAAGGATGAAACAACGGAGGGCAGCTTAGACCAGCACTAGGGGCGGACTCACCCTAATCGTGATATTCTCCCGAGAAAACAATCAAATTGAACTCAACGTCATCTAGGCACTGGGAGAGGAAGGCTGAGAGAAAGACATGAACTGAATAGACTGAATCATTCAAACCGTGACCCTCCAAATTGAACCTGCCAGCACGTTCTCGATATACAGGGATTGGAAAAAGCAACGAAACGTGGAGAAAAAAACACTGATTGACGGTTGACGGCGACGGCTGAGGAGGGCACGCTAACGGTTAACAGGTCCTCGACACCTGAGGTGTGTATGTGGATCAATTGGGTGCGAAAGCCTAAGACCCTCTCCATACCGGACACGGCACTTATTTTATTTTACTTCACTTTACTTTCCCTTTTTTAACTTCGTATTTCTTCGGATCGCGTTGACACACAAACATTTTCTGGTTCGACGTGTCTCCCTCTCGAACGCCATCCTTACATGGGGATTTTGCGAAGGTGCCCTGCGGCAAGGGGATATCCACATCAAATTAAACATCATAACAATTCCCCCCCCAATCTATACCGGAAATCCACTTGACCCGGTCCAGGTTACTCAGGGGTTCCATCCAATGGCTCGGGATGGTGTCATCCAGCCCACCGCATATCCATGGTTCTGTCGTTCTCCCGAAGTTTGGAATGATATCTCCCCCATTTTCCTTGTTTACTCCCCTTTTCTCCCGTCGTATAAAGTTCCAGAGCATATCCCAAGATTGAGAGGACTTTTATTGGATTGTTTTTTTCTTTCTTCTTTTTCTTTTCCCCTTCTTTCCTCTTTTTCCGACATTCCCTCTCGACAATACTACCCTTGCACCCCCTCCTCTAGGGCGAGGATGAACCCGACTAATGGTGGCTGACCAGAAAATTTCAATCCAATGATAATTTTCCATGGCGTAGTCGATTGATTAAAAGCCCGTGGCATTGGCCCCAGCGGCATCCTGGGCGAGGTGGTATTATATTAATCACCATGAGCAGAGCCAGTGAGGGACGGAGAATCCGCATGAAAATTCTTAAGGGCAGTGATGCGCAGGTGACCGACTTGATTGGTCTAGTGGTCAGGAACAGGGCCAGCACGGGCCTCGGCTGCAGCCCATTTGTACGCATTACTAGTAAGTATTCGTCCGAGAATCCTACCTCATAACGTGGGATCAATGCAGGTACTCTTCTGCTTCGCTTCCCCCCCGCGTAGCACCGGTCAGATGTCACTTGGATAATTTCCCCGTCACCATTCAACGTTGCCGCACATCATGGGACCCTTTTCCTAGCCCAGCTAGGCTTTTTCACCCGAAATTTTCTCTCTTTCTCTCTCGCTTGGGGCGACATCCCGCCCAATGAAACACCCTCGACCCAGTATTTTTTCCATAAATAAACCGCCCGCCATGGTAGATGGTACGGTACCAGTGGTACAGACTGTACTAAGTTCAAACACACGGAGGACACTAAACGGACAAGTACCGTCTCGACTTAGTTGCATCCTTCCCGTCCATATCCCCAGCCATGATTGGCCGGTACCCCTGCTTGGCTGGTCCCCACTTGTCCTTCAGCTACCGAATCGTGTCTGACGAACTGGACGTTGACCCACCGGCATCAGGTGGTTTTTACCTCAGGCCTTCCACTCGACTTACCGCAGTATACTACCTTGGTACCGCTGTTCATTGGAGGGTGAGAAGGATTCGATTCTGTTATCAATCTCAATCTTTTGGTATTTTCGCTTACGTGAATTAAGCATGATATTATCTGCCCAGAACGGTTTCTCTTTCACTCGATCTGTATATTACCTGGTTCGGAGGCTGTGCCGTGATGAATTTGGGTTGGAATTCAACTTCGTGACTCGACGCAAGGAATAGATATAGAGCATTTCTTCATTCATACAATTCTTTGGTGACAACATCAGTGTATTTCAGTAGGACAGTGAACCTATGTAGACATTCCCGAAAGGTAACATATTCATCCCAACGGATGAATATATACGCATACACACAAATATATATAGCCCTAATGAAGTCAAATCTCCAAGAACGCCACCTCGTTTTCTCCTTGCCCTACCAATCAAGTCCATACCTAAACTACCTAAACAGAAGCCCAAAGCGGATCCCCAAGGGTCCTTAAATTAAATCCTTTATACAGACCTCTTCCATAGTAAGTCATCTATGGAGATCCTTTAGCATGGCAGACGCACAAGACGTCCGCCTTCTCCCTATATACTTTGATACAGAATCCAGCCCAGCAAGATTCTCCGAGGTTTTCACTGGACCAAAGATATATTAGATTACGACAAATCTTCACCGCTAGGACAGTGGTATTTAAAAAATATGTTCTCGGTTCCAGGCTTTAATTAATATCTGATCTAGCCAGACTCCTTGACGCCAGGACTCCCTGGCTGCAGAATAAAGCGCCGCATACAAATGCTGCGTGATCCTAAAGTGGAACAAGCGTACCAATAACCGAGTGGCTGGTTTTCTCGAGGTACATCCCCGCGGTGGTGTGAGCATTGAGAGCTCTGCGTTTGAGGCGTATTATACCTCACGTGTTACGCTACGCCACCAATTATGCGTCCCTTTATGTGGCATGTTTATTGCCATGCCAAGTTTTAGACTGGAATATCCTAATGGAGGACGTGCACCGTGTGCCTAGCACTGCTTGACACGATCTGCTATCCAGCTTAGGACCAGCACCATTGGGCGCAACTAAGCGGAACTTTTACCTCACGGTTGCTGCAGTATATGACCAATGGTGCTCTAGAATGTGCTGTACATGTCCGCCATGTGTGGTACGGTACACATTGCAAGATACCCAAGGGGAAACTCCAAAATTCTTCCTCGGCACTAGCATGGCAGGATGTATGATAGATAAGGCTGCGACAGGGTCTTGGGGTTATGTGCTTAACCGGGTCCAGTATTATATGTTTTATTCCAAGTCTCTAAATCTTGGTGGATGGAGCAAAGACTCTCTCAAATCGTTCAGGCTTGGGGAGCTACTTAAGGGAATGCCATTTGGTCGTTGTGCTGAGACAAACCCTCTTTTGGTTGTTGCTTTGGTCTGTATAATTTCCTGCCAACTATAGAAAAGCCGCTGCTGACCGAATTTAGCGGGCAAAAAGCCCCAGAACGTGTTTACGGGCTCGCATTGTCCAAATGGTTTATGATGGCACCGCAGTTTCATGATACTACTGTTGTTGCAGCTGCAGCGCACCCTAATGTCCAGACTGGTGGCGGGACATGGGATGGATGGTTTCTGTCAGACATTGCTCTCTTGGCTGCCTGACTGAAGGGCATAGGACCAAATAAACTATGACCCATAGCGGATGAAGCTGGGGTACCCTGGATCTGCTTCTTTGAGGGGCTTGTATAAATGAGGTTACCATCACCCAGTCCGACGGACTTCGAACCGGTCCTCGACCTGGAGTGCCATATTGTCATTCCTAATGGGAAGATTTTATAGCACAGGGGAAGTGGCGGGTGGTCTTGCACGAGACTGTTGTTGTTGGAGACTGTTGTGGCTGTCAAGAGGAAGGCCAGAACGGGGGCACTGGGATTGGGGGTCCTTCTGGGGGAGGTCCTGGAGGAGGTTTCGAGGGCAACAGTTTCGACATAGGGCTTATAAAAAGCCAGAATCAGCTGGAGTAAACCTCCAGTTTGAAACTTCGCTTACCTGGAGAACGAAGAGGAAGCGAGTACAAGGACAGACTAACTATGCGCTCCTCTATATTAATTCGGCAAAGAGCACGAGTGCCCTCTCAATCATGGAGATAAAAAGACGTGATAATTTTAATCGTGATCTAGCTGAACTCCTTGCTTATATAGGTGAGTTTTACAATATCCAATCACTTTGTACATTATTAGCTAACTAATGTTTAGCACAGTTGTCAATGCTAATCATTTTGTCAGAGACGGAGAAAATGCGGGTGTCTTTGGTCTTCTATCAGATGGCTTCGCGTTCCATCTACCGAGTCTTCAATGTCATGAAGTTAAAAAAATAAAAACCATTACTGGAGGTAATGGTAGCTCACCTCAGAGCATGATGTACACCGTGCACACAGTGCATTGGTAAATGGGCTGAGTCATCTACACGATCAAAGGCGTCGTATCGGAGTATATCATCCCGAAGAGGTATACATGGAATAGAAACAAGGGATCCCAAGACGCATCCTTGTTCTGACACAGGCACAGACTATGCACCAGCTGATAGGTAATCAGGGCCCCTCTGTATTTGGATCATCATTCGAGGCCTTCAATGCAAATAGAGTTGAAGGAGAGATGGCTGCCGTTGGTGTCCGTGAACGACTCAGCAAGAAAAAAGCTGCTAGACATCGAGCACCAACTCTCTGCAACGGCGGTTGACGGCGAAGAGTCAAAAGAGATCCTCCGAACAAATGCTACCAGAGCAGATATAAACTCTCCAAAAAGTACACATATGGACATTGACGAACACTTGCAACGTCTTATGCTAGGTATAACACTTATTACCGTTCTAGGAAGGAGGAAATAGGTTAAATAGCACATCCTAGGGAAGATATGGTAGAACAACTCCCTCCAACAGGCTTTTCCTGCATTTATTATTGAATATTATTGCTTCGGAAGCGAATGCAATGGCTAGTCGTCCAACAAATTGTAAACTTGTCAACAGGCCTTGTTGTTTTGCAGTGTTGATTTCTTTTCTGACTTCTTGACTACTAGTACTTGTCCTATATTACGCGAACGGACTGTCAACAGGCTTCGTGGCTATCTCGCTACATTTATTGCCTTGTGTTTAAGGCTCAATCGCTCGCATTATTCTAGTCGCCATGAGTACATGGCTTTTCTTCGCTGAGTGGAATTGCTGTCCCTCGTACCTTATCAATGACACAATATGTTCCATACAATCAAAATGCAAGCAGTCAAGAGAAATGGTTGAATTTACTGAGATCCTAGTAAGCAATCTCAAGACACGATAGTTAGCATGACTTGCCCGCGGAGTGTTTGTGATACGCAATCCTAATGCAAAGCTAACACAAACCACTTTGGTCCATGAGATGGACCAAGCCCCATCGGCGGAGATTCTTAGTATAGCTTGCATATAATAAAAGGTAGAAGACACAGTTTCTAGAGCCTTAACATAAGAAGGATATTTTCTTCTTCATGCGTAGTGGCGGTTACTGCTGTCAAGATGAGACGGAGTATGATTATCCACTAGATTCCGAACTACCCTCTATATTATGGACATGTGTTTCTGGAATCCATTAGCAACGACCTGGGCTAACATTAATATTGAGGGTGACTTCATACCGTCTACTTCCATATATATATTCCCATCAGCCAATCCGCCTGTTGTAGTGAAGTATAGAATGGAAAGATATCAGATCTACTTTCTATCTAGGGCTACGGAGTCAGCTTTTGATTAATATAGGGACTTCAGGTGATACTACTCATTAGCTCCAAAGCTATATGATCTCTCAGCATCCACTACTAGTCCAAGCAACCTTCATTCTTCACATCCGTTACTTTAAATGCCCTTGTTTCCATCTCCTCTGGACAGCTGTCGAGAGGGCACAGCACGGCCTCAGACAACGTAACCAAAGGAAGGGACAATATACGACGCTTTCCATGTAGTTGTTCCATAAGGCCAAAAGAAACCTCTTTCGCATCGGCCTTAGAACTAACACTGGCGCATAAGGTTTGTCTGGATAGAATAGTCTCAGCTCGCTAGATTTAGTCTCCACGCCCCACCCTGAGCAATTCCGTCATCACACAGAAGCGGCAGTTCTACTGAAGATCAACCTGTACGCTGTTGCATGAGAACTCAGCACATTTGCAGATGACTCTAAGTAGAGCAGAAATCCATAAGTATGGATTATTCGACCTTCTGCGCATCTCGCTGCGCCTGTTTGAACCCCCTATACCGGCAGGTATTTAATGCTTGTCCTGCTTCAGCTGAGCCATATTTGCACATCGTCAGCTGAACTACAGGCAAACATACTCTGCCGATCGCGATCCAATTGCTTGGGCCCCTCAATGGGGCAGAAAGAGTCTTTCTAAGCTTGAACCTTAATTTTCAGCCAGCCAGCATATAAGCAGGCCATATTCCCATATTTCCGAGAAGGGCTCAGCAACCACAGACAGAGTTGATATTTCTCTAGGAAAAATACAGTTCCCAGTGCGGGCTTTCTGACTTCCTTCAAAATCCTTTCCCAAGAATATCCGTCAATACCACAACCGATAGCCATGGCAACAGGCGTAGTGAAATGGTGGAACTCCGAGAAGGGGTATGGATTTATCCAGGTCGACGACGGCTCGCCAGATATTTTCGTCCATTTCTCTGGCCTTCAGGTATGTACAAAATAATTGAGAAAGGACACATTTGGATGAGAGTGTGCTAAAAGATAACTCTTCTTGTTTAGACTGGGCAGAATGGTCTAGAGGAGAATCAAAAGGTCGAGTTCGTAGTGTCACAGGGAACAAGGGGAGCTCAAGCTGTTGAGGTCAGAGCGCTTGATTAGGCGATGTCTTCCATAGATGCGGTTTCATGTGTATGTACAGAGCCTTCTGTCATGGTTCAATTTGCACAAGATGTACCTTGGGTCGTTCGTGGTCTGTCCGCTGCGCTAGATACGTGGCGCGGGGTAATCGGTGTAGATATATGATACATCATGTCCTTGGCCATGTTTTCGTGAGAATAACTAGAATGACAACATTGACCCCGTGTAGCAATAACCACGAATGCAAAGATAGTATCCAGCTCAACCAGGTAGACCGTAGCCGAAGAGTGACTCCAGAGGGGTATAAAAGCGACAAGGCATCCAGAGGAAGTATTCCACTTCCATCCGGGACATCAATTCCGGTCTAGGATCAACTGTCTCAATAGGTTCACACACGAGCCCCCCCCCCCCCCCCGCCACAACCTTGCGACAAAG
>NW_015378556.1:0-22506 GCF_001204775.2 Aspergillus nomiae NRRL 13137
CTGTTCTCCACACCCTGTGGTCGTATGTATCATGTATTTATTTGAAAAGACCTATATAGGGCGAACCCGAGGATCTAACTGAGTGGATAACATGCTTAATCAGCCATGCGGACCTTGAATTGAGCACGTGACACATGCCCCTCGTGTTGCGGAAAGGAAAAACTAAGGCTGCCACTGGCGGGGTTCTGATGCTATGACACACATCGGCGGGAATTCTATCACAACCTCCCATCCACGACAGTCTACCACCGATCAGTGTTCGCAAAGCCTACAAAGAAAGCCATAATGGCCGACGCCGTTGCGGAAGGAGTTGCTAAGCTCCAGCTCGACCCGGAGACGGGTGAAATGGTGTCTAAGGGAGAGCTCAAGAAACGTATGCAGAAGCGAGCCAAGAAGGCCTCCAAGGCGGCTGCGAAAGAGAACCAGCCAAGCAAGCCGGAGACAAAGGCTGCTGCTCCGCCCAAATCAGCCGAACCCACCCTCGATCCGGATGCTATGTTCAAGCAGGGCTTCCTCGCTGAAGTCTACAACTTGAGACCTTCGCCAAACGTCAGAACAAGATTTCCTCCCGAACCCAATGGATATCTCCATCTCGGCCACGCCAAGGCCATTGCGATTAACTTCGGTTTTGCGCGATACCACGGCGGTGTGACTATGCTTCGCTTCGACGACACGAATCCGGACGCCGAGGAGGAGAAGTATTTCGATGCGATCAAGGATATAATTCACTGGCTTGGTATGGTTTTCCGCGTGGACTTGGATCTAGTGCGCTCCGCTAATTGGTTTACCTCCCCCAGGATTTACTCCTCATGAGATTACCTACTCGAGTGACAACTTCCAGCGCTTGTATGACCTTGCCGAGAAGTTGATTCAGCAAGGCAATGCCTACGTCTGCCACTGTGGTGAGGCTGATCTTAAATTGCAACGCGGGGGTGAAGATGGCAAATCGCCACGATTCCACTGTGTCCACGCCTCCCAGGATGTGGAAACCAACCTTACCAAATTCCGCGATATGCGCGATGGGAAATATGAGCCGCAGACAGCCTTTTTGCGGATGCGCCAGGAGCTACTCACCAACGGAAACCCTCAGATGTGGGATATTGTCGCCTATCGTATCCCTAAGAACCGTACCCCCCATATCCGTACTGGTACGAAGTGGTGTATCTATCCATCCTACGATTTTGCCCAGTAAGTGCTTTTCCTGGCGTGAAGGCAGTTCAGATGTATGGTTACTAATTCTCTATACAGCTGTCTTTGCGATAGCTTTGAAGGTATCACTCACAGTCTGTGCACAACTGAGTTTGTTACTGCGCGTGAAAGCTACGAATGGTTGAACAAGACACTTGGTGTCTATGAGCCGATGCAGCGCGAATATGGTGGGTTGCTCTTCCTATAGTTGACCACGTCAAACTCCTGCTTACGCAGCTTTTAGGCCGTTTGAATGTCAGTGGTACTGTCATGAGTAAACGAATTCTGAGGGAACTTGTTGAAAAGGGACATGTGCGCGGCTGGGATGATCCTCGTCTTTATACCTTGATTGGTATTCGCCGGCGTGGCGTGCCTCCTGGTGCTATTCTTTCTTTCATCAACGAGCTAGGTGTGACTACGTCGCTCAGCACCATCCAGATTGCACGATTCGAACAGACGGTTCGCCGTTATCTCGAAACAACCGTCCCTCGCCTCATGTTGGTCCTAGACCCTGTTCGCGTCGTGATCCAAGACATCGGCGATTTAGACGGACAAGAGCTAGTGCTGCCATTCTCGCCAAAGCAGCCCGAATTTGGCTCCTATAAGTTGAAGATGACGTCGACTGTTTATATCGACCGGTCCGATTTCCGCGAAGTTTCTTCCAAGGAATTCTTCCGCCTGTCACCAGGTCAGACCGTCGGTTTGCTCCAGGTACCCCATCCTATTAAGGCAGTTTCTTTCTCCAAGGACCCGACTACCGGCAAGGTAACGGAGATCCAAGCCGTTTTGGCGAAAGACGCTCCGAAACCGAAGGCATACATCCAGTGGGTTCCGGAAGGCTCTCGTAAGGTCACAGTTCGGATCCATAATGCGCTGTTCAAGTCCGAAAACCCCAAAGCTGCGGAAGGTGGATTCCTCAACGACATTAATCCCGATAGTGAGAACGTTTACCCTGATGCACTTGTCAACGCTGGGTTTGATGAGGTTCGCCGCCGTGCTCCTTGGCCGCAGGCTGAGGGCGAAAAGACCCAGTCTGGGCCTGAAGGCGTCCGGTTCCAAGCCATGCGGGTTGCATACTTTGTAAGCTCACCGATTCCCTGACATATAACTGCGCAGAGACTAGTTGCTAATATCTTCCCATTACATAGGCGATGGACTCGGATAGTACTGAAGACTCGGTTGTGCTCAACCGGATCGTGGCTCTCAAAGAAGATGCTAAGAAATCCGAGAGCTAAATCAAATAGTATTAGGTTACGTTCTCTCGGGAGACCTGAAACGAGACGAAGTATGAGAAGATAGACAACAACAAGACATCCTGATAACCACGAGTTTGAGACTCAACCAACGCCTTTTCTCACAAGTGCATCTCCGTACAGATAGATATTGAGAGCATCAGCTGAGCCTGGTCACGTCGGTCTGAGTGGGAGCGGCTGAATGAAAGCAGCGGGCGGAACATGGGAAATGGAGCATAGAACAGAGAGTAGGGTATACTACTCTCAGAGCACATGTCAGGGTTATAGATAGCCGAGCATCATCCGCGATATTTGATATATCAAAAGGAGGCAACGTTATTGATTTGTCGCACTTTGGAGCCAGAATGACTACGACGTAAATGGGCACAGTATATTTCGCAGACCGATTTTTCCTGAAGCTACTTATCCTCAACATATACTCAGACTTGTTGAATTAATAATTAATAATAAAAACAGCCTGAAGCGAGCCATACTTAAAACCAACTTTAAGGGATAGAAATCAGTCATGCGTGGAGAAAAGTCCGGCAGATACAACTCGTATTCCCTAGGCTGCAGAAGCTCGCCCGCCCCACGTCTGCCTGCTCACCTCTAAGAAGAGCTCTAATCTTCCAAATAGCAACCGTTCAGTATCTTCACTTCAACCATGGACAGCGATGATTTTGTGCTCGTGGAAAAACAGGGTGAGTGATTGAAGCTATCATGATTGATTCATTCAAGCTAAATGAAGTCCCACAGATGAAGCGTTGGCTCCCAGCGGTGTGAACATCAGCTCTAAATATACAGCCAAAATCCCAGCTAATTCTCAATAGTGACCAGCCATGATACTGAACAGATACAAACCTGGCTGTCCCCAACAGAGTTTGAGATGGAGGGCAGTGAATATCAGAAACACCTGAGTGCCCATGCCTCCGGGACCGGGGACTGGCTGTTCCATACAGATCAGTACCGGACTTGGCACGATGCAAACATCAACACCTTATGGCTTCAAGGCATACCCGGCAGCGGCAAGTCTGTTATGGCTGCAAGGTTGATTCGTACCTTCAAAGAAGAAGGTATACCGGTATTGTTTTTCTTCGCTCGCCGAATCATCAAAACAAACAGCGAACCTCGGCAGCTTGTTCAAGATTGCCTGTATCAACTTTCAGGTCATAGTGTTCTGCTTCAGGCAAGGCTAAAGGTGCTTTTGGCTCTATACCCTACTGTCGATAGCGTTCCATTCCATGAGCTCTGGAGCCTCTTCTTATTCGGGGTTGACACCCTTCCCAAGGTATATATATTGTTGGATGCATTAGATGAGCTTGCGATCGAGAATGATGGCTTTCTTCAATCGTTACAAAAGCTTGGGCAACAGAGCCCGGAATCAACCAAGTTGATAATAACCAGTCGTCCGGAAGCCCATCTTCAGACAACGCTTAAAGGTTTCTTCCAGAATCGTATCCGTCTTACAGGGGCAATGGTGGAGCAGGATATTGCCACGTACATAGCTCACCGTCTAGTTAACCAGCAAAATAATCCTGCTGTGGCAGAAAGTCAGTCAATTGTCCAGGAAAGGCTCAGCCGAAAAGCACAAGGCTTGTTTCTCTATGCCCGTCTCATGCTCGATCAGATTCTTCTGCAATCTGAGCTGCCAGTGGAGAACCATTTACAGCACCTCCCTAGCTCACTGGAAGAGATGTATGTCAGCATATTGCATGAACACTCTTTGCGCTCTGGTGCTAGCCAACACTTTCAATGCTGGCTACTCTCGTGGGTCACACACGCTTGCCGTCCACTTCGGGTCACGGAATTAGCAGCTTTGGTCAATACTTCCTCTGATCGCAGCGGGCTAAGTAGCTCGCAGGATGCAAAAGTCATGATACGTAGATCATGTGGCCCACTTTTAGAGATCTTAGATAACGAAACTGTGCAAGTCATTCACCACTCATTTACCGAGTTCCTCTTAGACAGCAATCGCAATACTACGATAACTCCCACTGAAACTAGCAACCGGTTTCCCGTCTTAACACCCACCTCAACCCATCGCTCTCTCACTCTCTTGTGTGTTGATTATCTCTTATCTGGCTGTTTCAAACCTTGGTCATTGTCTGAGCGTCCGACCAAGCCAGCAGACCATGAGCCAGACCGCAAACAGCTAATGGTCCATTTCCCATTCCTACAGTACGCATCGCAGAACCTACTCTATCATGCAGCCAAGTGTGATGCCAGCGACCCAGAGTTCATATTACAATTAGATACTCTCTTTCAAAATGATAAGCACAGTTTCGAGAGCTGGAAGGACTTCATATTTGCAAAAAAGAACCAGACAGTCCCCGATAACTTTCATCCACTTCATCTCGCCGCTCAGGCTGGGCTATCGGCATATACCCAACATCTCCTAAAGGCACATGGGACCCGGATGTTGCTGATTCTTTTAATCGGACAGCAGTCACTTATGCTTGTATGCATGGCCAATTTGAGACTTTTACTGTTCTCTTAGGTTACAATGCCTCATTTAAAACCATCGATATCGATGGTCTAGCACCCATTCACCACGCAGCGAGGGGTAACCACGTCAAGGTCGTACAACGTTTACTTGAGGCTGGTGCAGACCCCATGTCTCCGAAGTCCTGCGAAGACCATGGCTACTGGAGGTGGAGTCCGTCTACATTAGGGAAGACACCGATACATTATGCGTGTGAGCTGGGCCACACAGCTTGTGTCTTGGAACTGCTACGGAACCTGGATCTCCCTTCGATGAGCTCAATCCTTCCACATTGGGCGTCTGCTACAGGTCAATCGAAAACTCTCGAAGCCCTTCTTAGGTACCCCGCAGTTCTGGAAAACTTGAACAAGAGGGACAGCTATGGCAACACAGCTTTATTCCTAGCTGCACGTCGCGGTGACCCGGAGACAGTTCGTGTTCTGCTTCATTATGGTGCCGATGTAAATGCGAGATCGGCCAGATTGAGCAATTCCGAGGCGCCATCTGACATAGAAATCGCAAAGAGCGGAAGAGGACAGACTCCAATCCATGGTTGGACAGCCGCCGGATATAGAAGTTGGAGTGAAGGGGACGTTTGCAGCATCAAGGAGTGGAAGAGAACAGGCGTTTTGCTGATCGAAGCAGGTTGCGATCTTGAAGCAAAAAATGAGGCCGGTCAGACTGCACTGTTTGCCTGGACTAAGCAGTATATGTGTGCTCCCCGTGGATCAGATAGAACAGAGCGATTCGTGGAGCTTCTCCTCCAACATGGTGCCAATCCCTGTGCGACTGACAACAAGGGAGATACACCCCTGCACAACCTATCAATAGATAACACGAACTCTAGGGTTCTCAAATTGTTTGTGAAAGCTGGAGCCAATATCAACCATGGTCGACAGGGAGATTTTGTAACGCCTCTTATCTCTGCCGCGATGAATCGAATCGTTGATGTTACGCCGTTCATCGAAAATGGGGCGGACCCAAACCTGCAGGCCTCGGATGGCAATACGGCTCTGCATCACATTTGCGCGTCATGGATGCTCAAGTACTCCCACGTACAGAACTGGCTGGAATTCGCAGATCCCACGGTCAAGAATAAAGCCGGAGAGACCTGTTTGTATAAGCTAGCCTTTGGAAACGACGGCCATGAAAGAGTAAAGGCCATCTCATTATTCACAGAGAAAGGACTAGATCTTGAGTCTCGAGACCGAAGGGGAAGGACAGCCCTACTTGCTGCGTGCGCAAATGCGGAGCCGCACTTCATCATTGGATTACTTGAGAATGGTGCTAATGCAAAAGCATTAGACTTTCAGCACAAGTCGTGTGGGTATAGGTGAGATATATTTGAATGCATAACTGTTCTAATAGTTCAATTAGGCCTCCACTTAGTTGCACAAGTTCAACTAACGCTGCACGGGAATGGAGAGGAAGACTTGAACTCAACAATGAAAGTTATGAAATTACTCATACAAAAAGGGGTTGACATTAACGGCGTCGACTTGGATGGAAACACTCCATTTCATGACGCGGTCGTATCAGGGGACCATTTCCTTCCCCTCCAAGCTAAACTCGAGGTAATTCTTGGACTTGGCGGGCTGGCCAACACAACAGACTATCGAGGGCAAACAGTTCTACACAAAGTTGCCAATCTTAGTAACCCGAGCACCTGTGACCGGATAGACTTCCTCTTGCAACCAAGTCTCGGCTTGGATATGAATTCACGAGATAATGAAGGTCTTGCGCCTATTCATTGTGCTT
Organism: Aspergillus nomiae NRRL 13137; assembly: GCF_001204775.2. NCBI lineage: Eukaryota > Fungi > Ascomycota > Eurotiomycetes > Eurotiales > Aspergillaceae > Aspergillus > Aspergillus nomiae. The sequence continues at coordinate 6,661 of NW_015378556.1, forward strand.
CTTCGAAATCGGAAATCATCACATGGCGACTTATACAGGCAGGGGCAGATATGCAGGCCCAGTCAAATGACGGTCGAACTCCGCTACACTTCGCGGCCGCCGCGGCGCAAAGCAATGTCGTGGGCATGCTATGCAAACTATATACGGAAAGCTCCTGGTCATTGGACCAAAAGGATAATCGTGGTTGCACTCCTCTGCACTACGCAGCTAGTTCAGGGAACTCTGAATGTGTCTATCACCTGTTGCAGGTTGGAGCAAATCTCAACATCGCAGACTACCACGGGAGGACCCCGCTGCACATGGTTGCAGAGCATAAAGTCGATGTGGCAACACTAAGAAAACAGCGTAAATATCGCGGAGGAGAGTTGTGGGGAAGAACTATGGATGGGTCCAACACATTGGGACCTTTTATACACCCGATGTTGCGGGACCAGCTACATGATGCCCATTGGCATCTAGGCTTCGCTATCGAGCGTGAAGACGAAGCATACATGATGCAGGATATTGTCCGGTTACTCCTGTCTGCAGGCGCAGACGTCAATCTGCGAGATAGCTCTGGTCAAACTGCTGGCGATATCGCTCTACATCTAGGTCACGAGGATGTATGGAATTTGCTCTCAATTCGCACACAGCAGTGTGAACTAACAGCCTTAATGGGTCAGGTATGCTCGTCGAAAAGCATGCGCGCTGAGGACATCGTTCAAGCTCTTAGTCTGGAAAAGGCAGACGCCTATAGCCTTCTTCAAGCTGCTATATTCTTGAGAAACGAGGCTTTACTAGATGCTCTACTAGGTGCTGGAGTAGACCTGATGACCAAAGGCCCTGAAGGGCTGACCCCAGTACACTATGTTGCGCACTGGGGTCTTTTATCCATGATGAAGACTATGGCACCGTATGTTAAGGATATTAATGATTTCTCTCCCCCGCTGCTTCACGTTGCAGCGGGTCGAAAGTTGTCCAACTTGCAGATGATGACTATGTTGATAGAATTGGGCATCGATGTCAATGCTTCATATCAAGAGCCATTCGACGTGGACTCCGACGAATTCACTGAAGAATCAACTCCAGAATACACGGCTACACATATGCTCGCAGCGGGCAGGCAGTGGTGGAATATCTCAGCACTCGAGATTCTCTGCAACGCAGGAGCAGACCTTGAAATCACAGACTCGGATGGAAACACCGTCCTACAATGTGCGCTTTCCGGCAAAAGCCACGGTCAACGTAAACATGGCTTCTGGAGGGATGAGACTCTGGAGGTGGTGCTAAGGCACGGCGCGAATATCAACAAACTATCTCCCAATAAGGACTCTACGCCTCTTCTTGTGGCTTTAGAAACCAACCGAGGTTGTAAACTCGTCCAGAGGCTCATTGACCACGGCGCCGATATCAATCTGGGCCATGTGCCAGCCTTATTTGCTGCCATAGAAAGTCGCAACTGTGATGCTGTAGCCATGATCCTGAACGCTGGTGCGGATGTCAATGCGGTATACTACCCAAAGAGACGATATGGGACAGGTCCCAAGGTAGAAACGCCCCTCCTAGCTGCCGCCTTGGAGCCAAGAGAAGTAGGAGAGACGATTATGACCCTCCTCCTGCAGCGGGGAGCAAATCCGTTATTGGAGCTTGAGGAGAGCAACAGCACAGTCCTCCATCAGATTGCCCACCACAATGGCCGCATTGGGCCCATCTTAAAATCTCGACCAGATGTTCTCGAAGCCATAGACCGCAACGGCCTTACCCCCTTACTGAGTGTCTGCTCCTCCATCGACGGATACTATACAGGCGAAGAGTCGACATCAATTGAACTGATAGATGCCGGCGCAAATATCCACATCACAGACAAGGATGGCTCAACCCCTCTCCACCTTGCCACCCGCTCAGGCAAATGCAAAACCGTCGCCATGTTATTAGAAAAAGGTGCACCCTATTCTACAACCGACAACGCCGGCCTGTCCCCTCTTTACTACGCACTCAGTTACTCGAATATCAACGAAAGACTTGAAATGACCAACGCATTGCTTGCTGCTGGTGTAAACCCCCTCATAACAGGCCCGAACGGCGAAACAGCACTACACATTCTCGCCCCACTATTAGTCTATTATAGCTCTCCTGACCACAGCCACCGACCAGAAAAGGAGATTTACCACCAAGCTGAGCTGAAAGACCTCTACGTTCGCTTCGTAGAATCCGGCTGCGATGTCAATGCCCGGGACGCCCAGGGAGACACTCCATTATTCCCGTTTGTCCGGACAATCAAGGAGCGAGACGAATACGGTATCGGCTCACCACCTGCAGAAGAGGATGTCCGCCAGATGTTCCAAGTTCATGATATATTTGCGGTTAATGACAATGGGGATACCTTGCTACATGCCATTGCCGGGCGGGAAGACACTCGTGAGAGTGAGAGTGAGCCCGATGGCGTGTGGTTGTTCGAGGAATTGATGGCGCGTGACTTGGATGCTAGGAAGGAGAATAAGCAAGGCCTGACAGCTTTGGATGTTGCTGCAGCTCGTGGGATGCAGGGGATTATGAGGTTGTTTGAGAAGGAGGAGTAGACAAGCAGACAGGTTACATGAGTAGTGCAGTTGCATTACAAGAAGTTGTAATATGGTGATATAGAAATCCGCATGAATTATACAACAGCATCTGAATAGCTTGTGATATATTGTGCCCCAGTAATCCTACAGATCTCCCTTTCTCTCTCCTTGACCGCCCGTTTCATTTGCTGAGCATCTTTCCGAGAATCTGCGAATTTACGTCCTGTCGTTGATCGCTGTCAGTATCTCAAGGATTCCGCATAGTGGCAGATAGCAGCGATGTCCCGCTCTCTCATGGCTATAGTTATATGCATAGCTTGCGCCTTCTTCACGTATCATTCGTTCTACGGCTATCTTTCAATCCACGCAATAACTTGTTCAGCAAGAAATCAACGGGCCCTGACTTCCATAATATCGTTCTCATTTGGGATTTTAAGTCTATTGCCGCCTATTGAAATCAAACGGCCCTTCTCACCATAGTAGTTGATGAGTTTGACCCAGCATATCGCTGCCATTGAGCCCCAAGTGCAACGTTTTGCCGTTGTCTATCTGCCACGAACCCGATCCCAAGACTTCCCCCCGGCCGAGTCGTTGAGAGGACGACTATCTTCGCCTCCTTCCTTGAGCAAAGTCGACTGACTTGATCTCGATTGCAATGTGATTCACTAGACCATGAAACACCTGCTGCTTCAAGACCCGAATCTCCTCTGAATAGTATGACAGGATCATTATGTCCTGTTCTGTGAGGCTGGCTTTAGCGAAGGCCTAAACCAGGTTTGTCATCTCTATAACATATTCAAGATTAAACATGGACGACGCATTTTCGCGCCGCCACAAGCCGGAGTTCGTGATATACACGATGAAAGAAGGCATCGCCAGTTTTCACAATGTATCACTAGCTGCCTCATTGCCGCCTGGAATGCCTTTTTAGAGGAAACGTGCAAAGAAGGGTAGCGTCTCAGAGTCATAAAACTCATCCGCGTTTCTGGAAGGTACTGTTGGGCCCAACTGCTTGATTTCACCACTGAGAACGGCTTTCTTCACGGACCCTAAAATGCGAGCGATACCATTTACCGTCAATGTTTCCGTTAATTGGGAAGCCTCCTCGACTAATACCGTCAAGGGCCAAAAGCCCCGGAGCAGCTTGCGGCCGGCTGTGCTAGCCGTGCAGAGAACGACCCGGGCTTTCTGCAGGTTGAACTGCTGCAGTTCGCGCCATGCCCCTTTGCGGCGACTTACCAGAGTTGCTAGCATATAGGCAGAATCACCAGCATCTGCCATCACGCTGGGATCTTCAACCACATCCTCCAAGAATAGGAAACCCCTCCGAGCAAGAGCTTCCTGGTAAGTAAGGAATGTCCACAATGGAACCATCTCATTGTCGTCACTACCAAGCCATCCTGGCCCCAACCATTTCGCATACTCAAGGCGTTTGATTATATGACTTCCTAGAGACAGCCCGTTTTGCTGGGTGGTGGATGCTTCGATACTTAACCGGAGTAAGGTAAATTGCTGATCGGCAATTTCCATTTGGCCCAGGTCTGAGCGGATTTTCATGACGAATTCTGTGTCTGATACAGCTTGGATCCGCGGCGCGAACTGTGTTTCCGCCTCCTCATGATATTCAGTATCGAATTGAAAGATGCCATCGGCTCCCTGGGGATCGTTTTGGAATTGGAGAGCTTTCACAATACGATTAGAGATCACGTCGAGTCCTTGGTTCGAGCCGCATACTATCAGAAGCGGTCTTTTGGTCTGAGAACGATACAAGGCGATTGTCGCGGAAACCGAGGTTTTGCCCGTTCCCGGCGCTCCAGTGACGAGTGTAACGAACTCTCTGTAGGTCTGACCAACAGAGAGAGCAGATTTGACCGCCGCATACTGTTCCGTATTAACTGAATTCCGGAGGCTGTCAATGTATGTAATGGCTTCCGGAGATGCTCATTGCATCCTTCCATGCAGGGGGGATGGCTGTTTTGTTTGCCCCAGGAGTAAGGTTTCAATGGGCTGTTCCTAGGGATCCCTAAATCTCCGGACCCATATTACCAGGTCCATAGGACCACGGTATACTCATTCCACCCATCTATGCAGGGGGGTGATAATAGTTTTTGCCCCAGTAGTAAGGCGTTAATGAGTTGTTCCTAGAGATACCTATATCTCTGGTTCCATATTACGAGGTTCATACGACCATAGGGTGAAGGGCAGATCAAGAAGTCATAGATGATGAGTATCGAGAAATCTTCTCTCAGGGGGGAAGGAGGCTCTTTATATAGATAAGTTAGGCAGTATTGAGTGCAGTGTGCAGGTGAATCCAGATAGAGCCAATTGTAGGTAATAGGCCATGCTGTCAACATCGTGGTGAATGTAGGACGTGGATGTTCTAGACATGGCGTGTGTCGGTTCTCTTTCCCAGTTTAGGGGGGGGACTTCTTTCAGAATTCATCTAGTCTGACCTCATGAATGAAAAGTACTGTGGTATCTTAGTTTTCTGTCATACTTGAATTGTAAGCTGTAGTTGAAAGGCAACACCACACTATAGTGGACCCGGACTGGCACTTGTTAACTAAGTACAGATTGGAGAAGTCTATTCAATTCTCGTCCGTAGGACGGCGATATCGATGCCTCGCTCAGGCTGTATAAGTCCCATGTTATATTTCTCTGTACGGAGCCCCTCGTATCATCCAGAATGACGGCTTTATATCGTTCTCATCGAGATCTAGGACACCATACGGATCAGTCCTGTCTACAGCAATCTGTCGTACTATCAAAACTAGCCGTGAATTTTGTTAGAAAACCATTGACTGGTTGCACCTTAGTACCCTATAGGCTATAGATTAAACTAGAAAATACAAGTGGAAGAATGGCGAAAGGAACTAAAATTTTCGGGATAATCTCTTCTGCGCACCCTGGTATCAATAATATCAGTTATCAGTACTAGGCAAACTTCATGATGCATTTATAGAGGTTGTAGCTAGCAACAAACTCGTCAGGTGCTATCCTTGTTAATTGGGCCGAATTTCAGGGTTTAGGACTACCACGGGTAAAACAACCAACTGGCGTGGCATCAGGCGCATGCGATGCTGCAACAATAAATAGATATCCCAAAGTCCATCAAACGGGCGTATTAAAGTAAGTACCAAGCATAGCCCAAAAGTCTCCACCTAAGCCTCACTTTTGGACCCCAAACACTGCCCCTCCCAACAGCAGACCGCAAGGCTGCAAAACGTCTTAACGTTCATTGGGCTGGCTATTCCGCGACTAGAATTCTAGCACCAAAGCTAAGATATCCCGTGCCATGCAGATCTTACTGCCCGTTTTATTATAGAGTATAAGCACAGCCTTGATGCCGAAATGAAAGGAGGTGATCACATCTCTCCGCCGTGCTGGTGGATAAATCCACAGCAGCAATATGCCTTCAGAGGCCTCAGAGTCGGACTCGCCCGTCTCGAGTATACCCTCTGACGAACCCATACCGCAAAGCGATGACCAAATGTTACGTGCGGATGGGCTTCGACTGATATTTCGCGACTCGGTATCAACCTCCCTCGAGAAAACAGGGGGTAACAACAAAAGAAGATTCTCCAGACAATCGATATCGACGCTGAGCTCTGAATGGTATATCTGGGAAGTCCTGGCGCTTATCTTGTCAGCTGCAACCCTCATCGCCATCATCGTCATCCTCGCCAAGTTTGACCAGCAACCGCAACCCTCCTGGAAGCACGTCTCCCTGAACTCGGTCATCTCCTGGCTGAGCACGATCTCGAAGGGATGTGTTCTGTACGCGATCAGCGCGGCCCTGGGTCAGTTGAAGTGGGTGTGGTTCGCGCAGGGCACACGGCCCATGTCGAATCTCCGGACATTCGATACGGCTAGTCGAGGGTTCTATGGAAGTGGAGAATTGTTATGGACGTTGCGGTTTCGGTGAGTAAATGGGCACTGTTCTGTTGTTTCTACGTCTTCCACTAATGGATTCTGCCTTTATACAGACACTTCGCGGTTTGGGGTAGCTTGGCTGTGATTCTAGCACTAGCTTTCGATCCCTTCACGCAGAACCTCATTCATTACTTCCCAAATTCAGTCTACGACTCTTCTCAGAGAGCCTTCCTCGCAAATAGCACATACTACAACACCACCGGGCCCCCTTTGCAGAACGATGCCAGTAAGTCAGCCAACAGCCACACGTCGCAAGCCATAACTGAGACAAACCGATGCAGTCGTCTGGGTCGACCCATCCCTCAAAGCAAACGTGTATAATTCACTCTTCAACAACGACCAGTCCAAGCCATGGGCCACCCCCAAATACATCTGCAGTACGAGCAACTGCACCTGGGGCCCAACTGCCGCTATCGAAGTCCGCGCGCGCTGCTCAGACGTCACAGATCTGCTCAATACAACCTGCACCACCATCACAGAAAGCCCCTTGGGATACACCGGAATCACAAACTGCTCAGCGACCCTCCCACTCGCAAATACAACAGCATGGTTCCTCTCCGGCATGGATGTCCTCCAACCCTTGTCCATCGCAACCGTGCACGCCTCAACAGCGCTGATCTATAAGAACGCCACTCTATCCCCAATCCAGATGGTCGTCCCGACCAACCTAACCATGAAAACCATGCTTACAGAAAACACCACAAAGTGGCATGCCACGGAATGCTCCATCCAGCCGGTCGTCCACAGCTTCAACGCCACCGTCAAGGACAACATCTACACTGAAACCACAATCAACACGTGGGAAAAGAGCCGCGCAACCTGGGACAGCAACCGCGACTCGAACGTCTCAGCAGGCATATACTTCGACCCCCCTTGGGGTCTTGAACAGGGCATCAGCCCAAACACAAGCTTCATGTTCTCTGGTCTTGCAGTTTCCTCGCTCGATACCTTCTTCCAGGGTCTCTTCACGGGAGTCTGGCTCATGCGGTCTGCCTATAGTTCTTCGTTTCTCCCCGGCCCGCTTGATATGTATGCTGCGCCGGATTTTCTCCAGGCCATGGCTATTGGGAACATCACTGGTTGTGACATGGGGAGTATGGATAAGCTTAAATGCGCGATGGAGAATGTCGCCGCAGCGGTGACGAAGTCGTTTCGTGATTCGGCATATATTGGGGCAGACTCGGACCCGGTGGGTGCACGCATGGCGGCTGGACGGGCGATGGCTAGTATGACTTTTGTCGAGGTAAGGTGGCCGTGGATTGTTCTTCCGGCTTTGGTCTGGGTGTTGGGTGCTGTGACGCTGCTTGGGACTATGTGGAAGAGTCGGAAGGCGAGGGCCCCCAAGTGGAGGAATGATCCTATTCCTCTGTTGTTCTTGTTTCAGGGTCAGGGGTATGGTGTCGGCGTGTCTGAGAGGGAGGCTGAAGAAAGGGCTGAGAGTCTGCGGGTTAAATTGGATCGGAGTAATGGGAGGATAGTCTTGAGTTGATGTGTGGTTGCTTTATATCTTGGTTATAATGTCTATATGGAGGTAATTTTAGTACACGTGTTATGAGATACATTAATGCAAGCTATATGCTGTCAGAGGTATCTCGAACTGTGTGATATGTCGAGAACAGTAGGATACGCTGCTAGCAAGAAGCAACGCAAAGTCATCAAGCATATAATTTCGTCAATAGGGCTTGACAGTATCCACCGAGGTGAAGCTACAATGCCCTATCCTCTCCACACTCCTCTCCACACTCCTCTCAGAATGGTCAGTCACCCCAGCTGGTGGCGCAAGTGTCTCCCCTCACATCATTGGGCCGAGGGCAGCATTGTCGATTTCATTCTTCGGTGGATGGCAAGCAGCGGCCAACGCCATGAGGGACTTGAATTTGAGAAACGCCAGCGCAATCACCGCACACAGCATAACTGTGCCAGTAATAACAGCTCAGAAGGTAGATGGACACGAATAGTTGACCGACTTGAGCTGTGGGCTGTACTCTAGCTGTTCGAATATGTCATAAGGGATTACTTGGGCGTAGAACAAGCTTCGTGACACTAGCCAGTGGAGGATCATAATAGAGGACCAGAATCAGGATACCGTACTGGTACAGAATGCTGAGCCAGTAAGTTGAGCGCTGCTTGCTGTTCTTGACGGGCCAAGCGACGCGGAGTTGTTGTAGCAGTAGAAGATGATAGCGATGACGAGCTGGGGAAAGTCGACTAAGGTCATTCTAGAATATGAAAAGGCAAACTACAACTGAAGGAAAGTCGAAAGGTCAGTTGAATGAGGATAAATAATCTCAAATGGAGCTATTAAGACTAACTAACTACTAGTTACGCTAGTTATCTTTGCTGACAAAATTAAACAAGAGAATATAAAATCAAGAAAGCGGAACAACACTAGCAAAAGTAAGGAGCAGGTTCAAAGTATTCAAAGCACCGAATCCGTTCACGGCGTCGTGTTTCACTAATTCGGAAGTTCCGCAATGAGCGTAGCCACCAGTCCAGCGAACCCATCGTTTTGCCATCTATCTGATGACAGTGGTCGGTGATAACCAAAACTTCACAGTCGCGTAAATATCTGGATATTGCAATTACTAGCTCGCGCACAACTTGGTTCACTGTGCGCTCTCCTGCGCGCTCTCCAGTAGACCTTGTCTCGTCCTCCCAAATCCATTCCTGGTCAGAATCGCACGAATATGTTGAGTCTGCACTATCCTCCAGATCCTCCGCCGTGCTCTCTCCAGTAGAGCTTATCTCCTTCGCCCGAAACCATTCCTGCTTGCGTAGATATTGTGATACCGCGCTTTGCAGTTGGTGCATATCTTCCAAAAGTCCATCCTTCACTGTGCGCTTTCCAGTAGAACTTGTCTCATCCTCCCTAAACCATTCCTGGTCGGAGTCGCACGAATCTGTTGATTCTGCACTTTCCTCGGAATCCTCCACCGTGCTCTCTCCAGTAGAGCTTATCTCGTTCGCCCTAACCCAATCTAAGTCGCAGAAAACCCACGGCTTCTCCTGCGGCATCAATGCTGCCGTGACTATTCCATCAAGGAGAAGCGGCATGAGAAAAGATCCACCGTGGCGACGGAATGTAACTCTGGTAAATGAAGGCCGGTCTTGTTGCCGTCCAGGGTATGCTTCGATAATCCCAATATACGGGGTCGGGGGTTGTTGGATCAACATGCGTCGCCAGCTGGCATTCTTGCGGAGATACACCTCTTCGTCAATGGGATCAATATCGGAGAAGGTATACGTTATCTCGTCAAGGAAAAACTCATCAGGCAACTGAAACCGCTTCCTGAAAAACTGTGGCCACAACTTGTCTCGTAAAAGTGGGTTACTGATACGATCTGTGCTAGGGCGTTTGGCTGGTTTGAAAAAGAGAGCTTCCTGGAGGGGACCAGAGCTCAGGATTAGGTCGTGCCAGTAGTGGCACACTCGTTGGACAGATGTGAGCAGAGTACAGATATCACAATCTAGAAGAATCCTCTCCAGAATCTCTGGGATGTAGAAGATTCTGTGTATGTCGGTGCTGGCCATCTTGGGAGGGGGTCGGGTGGATGATAGATGAGTGAGGTATGCAGGATCTGTTTATCACGTATGCTAGTATTAGGATACTCGATTAGCTATACTCCCGCTTTTGGATAGAGAAAAGATGCTTTAGCTGTTGCAGAATATGCAGGTTTTCTTCGTCAGTACACAATCATGATCTCTTTCGAGGTGAGGTCACACTTACTCACCACACTCTAGTCTATGTCTTCATAGTAATCTGGTCGAGTAAACACGCAATGAATACGTAGACTACCTTCGCCAATATCCTGCGTATACATACAACTACAACAATGTACTGGAATCAACCCTTGGAACGAGTCTGCCATTTTCACAACCATACGTGTGTAACTATAGATTATTATCCCCAACATCCAACAGATCAGATACAACGTGCTTAGGCACAGAGCTTAAGCCAGAGCTAGAACTGCCGTTGTCTATATCCCCAGGCGCAATACGCGAGACCTCTCACAGTATCATCGCCAGATAGCCGATGATCTGCATATCTTGGGCATCCCCATGCCCACAGTGCACAGTCTGGACTGCGTACTATTCCAGTCCTGCGACGATGTGTGCACTATGTAACACAGTGCCAATTACCTCTCCATGGTCATTAAGACGGTAGAACCGGAATTTGTATCCGTCTGACGCTAAGCCAGACACCGCGCGTTGGTTTCTTTCACATCTGGCCCGAAGTACCATAGCTAGGGAACTGTTAGACCAGCACAATAAGCAGCAGGTTACGAAAACGTACCCATATAGGCCAGCAACCGTGGTTTCACGGACTCTACACACAAGAGCTTTTTCGCTCCAACAACCAGCAAGAAACATTCCATGGATCTCGGGTTCGTGTGCCAAAGACAGCAGTCCACGATCCCATGCAGCGACCGCTTCTTGCGTCGTATTAACTTGCGCAGCCTTATACGGGCCTCTAAAGTCCATTTAATTGGACCGTGATTTGAAGCAAAGTATCAAACAACACGGCATCTAGCCTGATGCGGGCTAATATCTCGTTTTCTGTGGCGCTGCTGAGTGCATCAAGCTTTTTTATTGACTTTCCTGGACAATCAAAGGAGCTGAGCATCATCCGATGGGTAAATATCGCTCAAGACTTACTAGGGAAGCTAAATACCCAAGTCAGAGTAGTCGCTATCCAGTATCCAGTGAGACGTCTCGTCCTTTCTGAGGCCGAAGCACTTCTCAATTTCATGGAGGATCAACTCGGGAACGACAAATGATGGCGGGTTTTATAGAGAGGAACTAGTGAGACAATTGAAGTCATTCTGCAATTGATTGAATTCGTTTGGATTGATATTCCCCTCCTTTCTCAAGCCTGTAGCAAGCATTCATCAGGCGCACGATTCCCTTCATCTTGATTCACGTAAGGAACAGAGGAGCCTGTCACGCTGGACCTTGGTGTAGTGTTAAGTTATGGCAAAACTCTTGATTTCATTCCCTAGGTATACCAGATTACTCTTTCCACGCTTTCTCTTCTCTACTTTCTATCTTCTTCACTTATTCTCTGTGTATGGAATCATAGGTATGATCAAGAACGCTAAAGGAAAGAGAAGGAATACCAAAGAAAACCGTAGAACGATCCTGTGCGTAGGAGTATTCAGTCTACAGCTTTCAGGATTAATAAGAGATGAATAATCCTAGGCGGCGGGAAATAGACAAAAAATAATAATACAATTTAAAGCAGATGGAGCCCCTGGCTGGAGACTATGTGAACCTGTTACGATAAGGATCGTTGTGGCATCGGCAGTTGAGCCATGTTGCCAGGAATCTCTAGGATTCATATACCAGGCTCAAAACCGGAATAACTGTTGGGTTAGGGTTCAAGGGACTCGAGAATCTCACAGATATTAGCAGAGACGAACAAGTCACTGGGTTTAAGTGCATCGTTGACTCTACGTACTTATTGTATACTGGGGGCTGGGGACATTGCATACTTACTCTACCCATGTCAATTGCTTAGTACAATTTCGTTATACATCTACTTGTATTCATAACGTACTATGGATACTGCCTGATACAAGATCAATATCCATAACATGGTGAGGCTGGTTCTCTAATATATATTCAGGGGTAGGGCTGGCGAGCAGTTATAGCCATATCTACGTTTACCTGCCCAATAAGCACGCAACCTGCCTCGGTATTCCTAGGTAGAGCTACAGAAACCAATGACCCCTGAGAATACTCTAGTCTCGACAAACAAATATACAATTACATATATACCAGAAAAGGTCTGGCAACGCTTGGCGCCCTCCTTCCGTTCTAGTGCTCACCCCCTCGCCGCTTTTACCCAGAGCTGCTCAGTGATCGTTACGTAATCAGGGTGACCTGCTCACTGAGCCTAACCACAGCCTCCCTGATCTGATCACTGATCTCAGGTCCAGTCATTTCCGTAGAAGACATCGTACGTTTTATTGACTGTGCAGAAAGTAGTGTAGTAGTGTAGAGGTTGTACAAAGTAGCTGAAAGAATAAGGCGGTTTGGGGAGTGGATTGTTTTAAATGGACGCCTTGTCGCTGATTTATATACTCGCAGGCGACAGGCAAGTGCGGCGTCGTCCCACCCGCTCTGGGATGTCTCGACCGAAATTCCGGGGTTCTCGGGGCGTGGGAGGTGGGCAGTAACTTCATCAGTGCTGTGGGGAAACGGGGGTGGGTTTGCTGCGGGGCTCTAGCAACTCAGCCACCGGTTCTTACGCCTAGCTGCGGTAATCAACCTTTTTGTGGCGGTCACTGCCTGGAGGAGTGGCGGGACGACGAATTAGGCATCATGCTGAGTGTTGGAATGCTCAGAGCTCCTACATTTTTCACAAACCTCGTTATCTGTGCCTGAACCCCTTTCCAGAGCTTTGTATGAACTATATAATACTTGTCATTCTAGCTGAAATACCGCAAGCTAGTTACCGTAGAGTGAATTGGTAAGTGCTTGTGTTCCCACGCTCTGTATCCCATTAGTAACTGGGAAGATTCGGCGTCGTTGACTGTTGTGGGGGTTACTCCGCTCTGCGAGCGTTGCCATTGGTCGTCTCGTACGGTCATCGATGCCAACCATGGAACCAGAAGGCGACACTACACTGGAAGCTATTTAGAGGTCGTAAGGACACGCTGCATATTTCTTCCTCGTCATTTCTCAATCTTAACCCCAACCCCGGACTCCTCATTAGTGTAAATCTGTATCAGCTCCAGCAATGACACGTGTTAAGCCTGGCCAGCGCCAGCGAGCCCGGGCCCCCAAAGTTCGCAGTGGCTGCATCACCTGCAAGTAAGTGGCCTTCCCTTGCCCTTCCGAATTTTCTTGTCGCCCGGGCTAATATGACCAAAATGCAGAAGTCAGTGCTAGTCTCAAACCCTGCATGCTCCTGTATCATGATGATCAGAGTATCTTATTCCGTGATTAGTTCGAAAAGTCAAGTGCGATGAGACGCGACCCCATTGTTCGAGATGTGAGTAGTCGCTTAACTGACCTCCGCTCAACATCAAAATCACCTCGTAATCAAAAAAAATATCTCAGGCACATCAAGCAAGCGACGGTGCGACGGGTACAGGGATCCAGTCCCGTTGGCGACAGAACCACAGGCACCACCGGCGACACTCACACCATGCAGGGACCCTCGAGAGTCACGGGCCCTCCAGTTTTACTTTGAGCAAACGCTGCCACAGATCTCGACTTTCTTTCCTGATGAGCTGTGGAGCGTCTGGGTCCCACAGCTGGCTCAGTCAGAACCGAGTATACGGCATGCTCTAGTCACGCTAGCGTCCTATCACGAACTCTTTACCCGCCACGAGGACGAGAGTACGACTTATCTGGCCCTTCAATACTATAACAAAGCTATCAAGGATATACTGTACACAGCCAAGTCTCCACGTGGGCTATTTGTCCATTTTCTGTCGTCTGCACTTTTCATTTGCATCGAGGTAGGTAGTGGCTCTTGCACCTCCACCACAACCCATGGAATGATTTCTGACTGGATACAGATACTGCGGGGGCGGGTGGCTCATGGGATAGTTCTTCTCAAGCGCGCGATTGGGCTCCTGCGAGGAATACAGAAGCGTCGATGTGGAGGCCCAACATCCAACAGCAGGGAAGACTCGTCCGATCTCGATGCAGTTATCGGCTTAGTAGAGGCGTTTTTATTCCGCTTGTCGTTGCAAGCCTTCCTGGTAAGCTTTCACTACTCATTCAGTCCCCTGATGGAGGTATCTGATAATAGGTATAAGTGGCTAATCAAAGTTGAAGCTTTAGCTAGTCGGAGACCTCGATGACGAAATTTCGAGCATCGCATTGTCCACAATCAAATCCAGTAAATCGACCCTATCTAGTCATACTATTTTCCATTCACCTACAGATGCCCGAAATTCACTCCTCGAAATTGTGATTTTATGCATGAAACGAGGTCAGGAGGGAGTCCTAGCTTTTAGCCACTGGCGTAATGCCTTCGACCGATTCTGCTTCACCCGCCGTTACAGGATGACAAGTCCTGCCGATAGGCGGACTAAGGCACTGTTACAGCTCTACCGGGAATACCTCGAGGTGGAGATCTCGGTGGCAGGGTTTCAGAGCCGGGATGACCCGTCGGTATGGGATCGATACTATGACTTGTTTCGCCGTATGGTCTACTGTGCCGAACAGGTACGGGATGTGAATAATGGCTCCGTAAATACGCAGCCTCACTTCCACCTAGATATTGGCACGGTGCCAATCCTCTATTCCATAGTTCTCAAGTGTCGAGATCACCAAGTGAGAGAACGGGCATTAATGACCTTACAGTCCCAAACTCTACTGGAGGGTCTCTGGAATAGTAACCAGCTTCTACCAGTGGCTCAGCGAGTTGTCGTGCTCGAGGGAGGAACGTCAGCTTCATCGCCCCAGGACATCTCGAATATGATACGGGTGAGGAAGGTGCTGACAAAATTTGAGTTTCATGAGAAATTAATCCTATACTATCATCTGTCGAGTGGATGGGTGAAGGAATCTGTTGACATCAAAGAGGATTCGCGGTACCAGCGCTCCAGAAGTTCTCAGTCCATGCTGGTTGGCTCAGCTGCAGAGGAGCAAACCCGCTAGACCCACTGTACCATGAGGAAAATAAGTACTTTCAAGTATAATAATCTGTTAGGTTCTTCAAATCCTGATTGCCACACTGGAACAACCAACCAACCCCTTTGGGTGGCTTGATACTTCAGATCCATAGCTCCAGCTCCCGATTGAGATCGATTGAGATCACGATGACTCTGACTTCTCTAACCTCTCAGCACTACCGTTTGGCTATCCCCTGGATTTTAGTACCTTTCCAAACAAAGAATGTCGGCTATAGCAACACGCCCAACGGAATGTCGGCAACGGTGGCCTGATCCTCGACCAAACGATCTCACCTTCTGGGGTACTCCACGATCCACCGGAGGCCGAAGTCGTAGATTACGATCTAGATGGTGGGGTTTATATCTGTTCGGAGCGGGACTTTGAACCATGCTAAGTCATAACCACCAATTCCCGGTAATCTGCGAGAAAGAGAATCGAGAAACAAGCGGTGACCTCTTTTGATAGAGATTGAATCCCAGATAGTACCTGTCACACGTGGGCGAGGGCTGATGTCCGTCAGTGTGGTAGTGATCTCCTGTCGTCGAGATCTACAGTCCAGGTCCTATTGTATAGACTGCTGCGGCATATCCGCTCCAATGGATATAAGATCCAATACCGTATTTGTAAATTATAGATAGTAAATATAGCTTTAATACTATATTTTTAATAAAGGTATTTTAAAATATATTTATTAATTATAATTAAGAGATTAATTAATTTTAATTAAATTAGGTTATAG
>NW_015378557.1:0-22456 GCF_001204775.2 Aspergillus nomiae NRRL 13137
TTTTTTTTTCTCCTACCGTGCAGCCATGGATCGGGAGTTCTCGGCAGAAAACCCGCATCGGTAGTAATACGGAGTTACGGTTGTGGACATCCATCTGTGTGCTGCGTCAGAAACTCTGGGGTAACTTAAGACAGTAAACAGTATACTTATCAAGATGATTGGTATTCGATGACAACAGATAACTCCACAACTGATATATACGCCGGAGTAGTTATATGTACTGTGTATAATTATGCATATATGGTAGTGTGTTAAGCTTGTCACCAATCATTTTATAATCCAGTGAGCGACTCCGTAGCTCTAGCAGTATCTGTCATATTTGATTATGTCCACCATCGTGAATTATGCTTCATATATGCACAACTTGCATTGTCAGTGGATGCTACTCTATATTCTTGGGTTCCGACTGTAGCAAACACAACTGTCCACCCCTGTAATAGTGTGGCTTTGTCGTCTTGAATGCTGACGTAGGAGACCTTAATTGAGACATGTGCAAAGCATACTAAATAGGTAACTCACGGAACCTATGTACAGTCACCAGCTCCCAGCCACGTTGGATATTAAACATAAGCCACACCGCTGTCTTAATTCTTCACAATCCCATTACTCAACGGCAACATCGCGGAATATGGTTGAGCTTCGAAAGCGCAAAGCGCCAACTCAATTACCTGTGGCAGAGAAAAGGGCCAGAAAAGGCCAACGGTCAACCGCTGTACCAAAAGGCGTGCCTCGGGAGAAAGGGTCATCCACGGTCTCAGGAGAAGTTCCCAAAGTTGGCAACAAAATTACTTTGGATGGTTTTGGTGGAGAGATTGAAACAAACGATGGCATAAAAACAACACTTAGTGAATTGGTCGATGGGAGCAAATCAGGTGTGGTGCTCTTTACATACCCTAGAGCCTCAACCCCCGGTTGTAAGTCAAACAATCGCTTGGTTGTTATTATGTTTATCCCATATCAATTGCCTTTCTTTCCTCTTTCTCTCTGTCTCTCTCTCTCTCTCTTTTTTTAATTCAAAATCCTGCCTCTCTTTCATTCACTCCCCATCCCAGTTCTTGTTGTGGTCTAGTCGCCATTCATGATATCTTCTCTAGGAAACAAAGCTCATATTCTACTAGGTACAAAGCAAGCCTGTATGTTTCGCGACAACTATGACTATCTGACTTCGACCGGGTTCTCCATTTATGGACTGTCCACGGATTCGCCAAGGGCAAACACTACCTTCAAAACCAAACAAAGTCTACCCTATTCTCTTCTCTGCGATACTGCATCCTCACTGATTGCGGCTCTGGGGTTCAAAAAGACACCCAAAGGAACAACAAGGGGCATTTTCGCTGTAGATAAGGAAGGCACTGTTCTGCTACTGCAGCCTGGTGGTCCCGATGCCACGGTGGAGGCCATTCGGCAATTGATTGCAAGGAACTCCAGTGGTAACGATTCAGAGTCAGGTATCTGACAGCTTCAGTCACCAGTCAGGCAACCAGAAGGACAGCGACCATAGGAGTAGAACTACTTGTGGTTTTTGTCTCCTTCGAAGTAGCTCTCTACCAAATGACTGCGGTTACGGCCGAGTCTATATCATTCGTTTCTAATAAACAAAGTATGTAAAGCATTGTGTCTGGTCAGTACTCCGTAGTAATGTTTCTCAACGTTAGCCTGTTTAGAAAGGCTTGGCAAGCGGCCCTAATAATTCAAGTAACGATGTCAATCACCCTTGCAATAATCGTTTTATTTTATTTTAAATTTTTGGTTAAGTCTTTCATAAAACCATCGCCCCCGTTGCTATTCAATGGACTTAGATATACAGTATTCAATCTGTACTCATCAATAACCTTCGCGCTATTGGCTCAGCCGTAGGGGGCGGAAATATAGTTGTTCCGTACACGGCGACGTTTCTAACCTGGCAGCTTGATTACACCACAAGACGACAATTGACCCAATCCATTCAGATATTGTTTTTGTCTTGGGAAAGGTATAAAACAGAAATTCACTATTTCCCCTCTACCTCATTGAGTAATAATTCTGAGAAACTTATGAAGCTAATTCATCAGCACAGAGTGCATCCCATTATGGCTCGTGAGATTCTCAAAGCGGCGAAGTCCGCATCGAATGTCATCGCTGTGCACAAGGTAAAGAACTCTAACATACATTTCAGACTTAGGTGTTATCTAAACTCTCTTCCCACCAGAAATACACACTTCAGTCCACTGGCGTTTGGGAGCGTCTTCGCCGCCTTCTTTCGATTGATCCCAATCGCTCAACAGGTGTTCCATTGAATGCCCAATATCGTCTACCCACCCCTGGAGCTCTTCCTCCTCTTTCCTACGATGACCCAGTTACCATTCCGGCTGGTGATATTGCGGACAACCCCTATTGGAAGCGGGATGTTCGGAGGAGCTACCCTAAGCTTAGCACCGTGAGCCAAGCAGATGCTGTCGGTCTTCTCACCGTAGGCAGCCAGGCAGCACCAAAGGATGATATCCTACAGATTGGTGAAGCAGGAGAGAAGCAACTTATTTCTGTCAAGCAGCAGGGCGAAGAACGCGGTCTGGCCGGCCTTTTTGAGACAAACAAGAAGGGCATTCAGGGTGTCTTGAAGGCCAATGGTTTGCCGCCGAAGCCTTGCAATCTGAACCCGTCAGGCTCCAAGTATCAGCTTGATCATGACCATGGTTACCCCAACGTGTACGTCGACCTCCATCGTAACGTGTTCTAAACTAACCATTTAAAAAAGATATCCCTGTCGCACATTTATATGATGAAGCCACCCAAGTTAGAGATTGAATATATTGCATTCTTTTTGCCTTCCACACTCCCTACTCTCTTATTACTGTTCAGTTTTTTTTGCTTTCCAAACGTGCTCAGGACGAAAAGTAGTTGTATATGGAAATCCATGGGTAAGCAACACTAGTATTCCCCGCTTCTGTGACTTTTAGTTTCTTTTCTTTCATGGGCGTTGGACATATGCATATTTGCTTAACATCAGAAGATGGCGAACTGCTCATAGCGGAGGGGATACAGATAATTATTGCCTACTTAGTAGCCAGACCAGGCCCCTCAGAATAACATTGTCCTGGTCTTTGGAATATTTTAGTATCTTCAAGCTATGGACCCCCTATTGCAATATTTTTGTCATTCTTTATAGTTATAAATTACTGAATCCATGTACCTATTTTTCCAAATTACTACATTAATACCACGAATGACACCAGAACATGTATTGAGCACACTAATGAACCGTGTCTACAACGTTGGATGGCCTCTCAAGTAAATGTCATGTTCAAGCATAGCAGAACTCTTAATCAAAAGGATTCGTACGTGTGCCCCACCAAGTAAGGAACAAGCTAAGCCCGACTGTCTCGAAGACTCTGCTCACTGCACCTACAGCAACTGTATCTAAAGGCCGCTTCTCGGTGAAAATTTGGCTGATGAACTATCATCTGATGTTAGCACAACAGTCCTATAAGCAATCAGGGATTGCAATAACACATACACTTGGGGCAGAGCTAGCCATGAAAATCAGACTTCCCAGGTACGCCGCGCCCTTATAGCTCAGCGTCCCGGTTGCGTTAATCAGAGCAGCCACCCCATAAGTTTGCATGGCACTTCCGATCAACGAGCTGCCCCAGGCTGCGGCAGCCCCGGCAGCCTCCTTGGATTTGATAAATTCCTCTTTCGAGTTAGCGGCCTGGGCGCGATGGTAGGTGTCACCGAAGACTGGCGCCAGTATGCCCAAGGACGCGGTGTGTGTGAAGAACGTGCCCATAGCAATAGCAGAAGGCTTTACAGGCGGCAGATCTTGTAGTTACTGGTTAGCGCTCGGCAGTGAGGAATAGGAGAAGATGGTCGTCAGTACTCACAGTGAAGAGTCGTCATGGTGTCAAAGTGCAAGCAGAAAGCCTAGCCTACAGTCGAAGTCAAACAAAAGTTCTGAATAATGCTGGGGACAATCTGAGCTTATAGTGAAATTCAAGCAAGTATGGGTGCTTTCTCGAGAAGGATGGCTAGTGGAACAGGACGGCCCTTTTCTAAAGCTCAGGAAACAGGTCACATGTTGTTGCCGTCACATAGTGCTAGGGAAATACAAGGTGTTAGGTGACGTCGTCATGATCCAAGGACATAGGAAGAACTTGGATTCAATGGCTAATAGTTTGGCGAGCCAATCACTCGGCGTTGCCGGATCAGCGGGTACCTACGCAGTAGGAACTGCTACTAGTAGTACTGTGGTATGTAGTAGTACTAGTTAAGTATAACACTACAAGTATGCGTTAATGTGGGGGTGAAGCACCATGACGTCAGCTGACGGATGAGAGAAGCTTTAATTCTAGAACACTTTCCAAATGATCTGAGCTTGGGCCATTATAGAACAAGACATATGTACTAATATGCGGATTCTGTTGCTGGATATTCCTTTGGCTATGAATCTGAATAATAGGATAGATACTTTTTGTATGTACTTTAATAGCAGCCCCTGGTCTTTGCTTGGACATTGAACTGATTAGAACACCTCCAACTATTCAGGTTACATAACAAGACTAGTAGGCCTAGACTGACAGGGAAGAGATTTCTTTCATACAGTACATTTTGAAGAAACCTGTTACTGATTATTAAGCATTATTTATCCTTGGTCTGACCACTACTACATAGAACCTTGGTTTATGCAAGACCATTACCGCTAGTACTAAAGAATCGAATTACTATGTATCCATGATGCTTGCTACTAAAACTAAGTTATAATTACTACATAGTTAACTACCTAGTTAATTACTGCGTAGTTTGAGAGTACAGGACCATACTAATAACTATTCATTCCAGGTTTTAAACTACCAACAATCATGCCAAGGCGGTATCATTATATCTTTCCAAAAGTACTCCATGCACTAGCTGTATTATTTAATAGACACAGTAATTTTATTCTAGGTGGCCAGACAACGGTACAATACTCTATATATACGCATACACACATTTAATTTATCCTTACTTTCCATTTGTTTCAAATGTTCATACCTCAACATTTGGGATCATGCTATTACAGAGCAACAATGAGTATTGATAGTATGTAGGTTTTATGTTCAGTCTAATTGGTGCTTTCCTGCCCTAACCCACTACCCCGTAATCAAGCTGTATTCCTACAATTTGCATAGCAACAAATATTCTCTTTTTTGGGTACCCGCTCATTTATGTTTCTCTCCCTTGAGCCTTTCTTTCTGTACTGCCTATTGGAAACGACATTCTTCGTTTGAGAGACCAAAATCAAAACAGTACGGCTCCTGTGTGAGTGCAGTCCTTGTTACTAGCTCTATGATTGTGATTTTTCTATGTTGAGCATGATGGAAAGTTCCAATTCTCCCGACCAACAATCAGGGCTCAGTGATTCTTTCGATGTTAGCGAGTCGCTTGTGCCAGCAAGAGATCTCAAAAGAGTTAGCTACGCCGAAATATCATTTGACGGCCTACTGAAAGAACCCCTAATACTCAAGGAAGATCTTAAGGAAGGATGCGGAGGCCAGCTATGGCCGGCAGGCATGGTCTTAGCAAGATATTTGTTACATCAGCATCGATCTGACTTTAACAATAAGGCAATGTTCGTCCAGCATCTAAGTTTCAATGAAAACGAAGGGGTTTATGGTACTGACTTGCATTGTTAGAGTCGAGTTGGGAGCTGGCGGAGGTCTCGTTGGACTTGCTGTTGCACGCGGTTGCGACATGGGGTCGTCATCAGTATACATCACGGACCAAGCACCAATGCTCCCACTAATGGAGGCCAACATCAAGCTGAACAACCTTTCCTCTCGCGTTGCTGCCACGGTGCTAAACTGGGGGGATTCCCTTCCGGATTGTATTCCGACACACCCCGCTATCGTACTTGCTGCGGATTGTGTCTATTTTGAGCCGGCCTTTGCTTTGCTGATATCTACTCTCAAAAACCTCCTGGGTCCGGAATCTATTTGTTATTTCTGCTTCAAGAGACGTAGACGAGCAGATCTCCGTTTTATGAAATTGGCGAAGAAGCTATTCGACATCGTCGAGGTTTGCGATGACCCGATGGCGGAGACTTACAAGCGAGAAAACATTTTTCTCTATTCAATACGTTTGAAATCGGGCACGCCTGTCTAAAAGGATGAAGAAAGAGGTAATTGAAGGGAACAAGAAAGGCGTTTAAGTGAGAGTAGATATGTACGTGGGCAATAGATCGATAAAATCGGGAACTCGAATAAATCAAGACCAATCCTCGGTTACCTATACTGTACATAAGATTATATGAGATAAAAATCAATTACAGCTTTAGTGCATCAGCACCACTCCTTGGACCTGTTCCAGTTGGTTTTTGGCCATGGATATCTGTGACTTCTCCTTGCTTTCCAATCAACTTAACACCACCCTTTTTCAAATCAGACACAATTTGTTGCTTCTCAGCTGCCTTTCCTGGCTGTCGGGTTTTAAGGCCGGTGGTAGATTTCTTTTGCTTCTTGTGTTGTCGCCTTAATCTTGACTTCTCCTCACGGGTCATTTCTTCTCTGGAGATTGATAATCCGTTCCTCAAAACGACTTCCCCGGAAGCTTTGCCATCAGCCCCGGGTGTATAGATCTCCTGCGGGGCAAGAGTTGCTGCACTGCCAACAGCACCTCCAGCTGTTGGTTGCGCATCCTCCATCATGATAGCTGCCACATCAGTAACGACGTTGATGTGTGCGTGTGGGGTTTGGGGCTTATAGTGCCAGTTTGAGAGGGTATCCAATTGAGAACTTATTTCTTTCCATAGAGTACTGATCTCAGCGTGTTCGCGCATAAGCTTCTGATTCTTAGGATCCACATAGTTAGGATCAGTAGCTCGGAGATGATCAGTCTCATAGAGCTCTGCAAGGCTCTGTTGAGCTTTAGAATCCTCAAGCTCGAAGTGGCTCTTTCTCGCAATCTGGCCATCAGTGATACCAGGACGGCGGCGGATAACTTCATCGAACTCCCTGGCCAGGATCCGGCGCTTGACGAGGCCTTCGATATCTTCAGAGACCTCCGCAGTTACCACAGGTACGGGCTTTCCAATTCTTTCCACTTCAAGATCTTCCTCAATAAGCGAATTTACGGGTCTCTCAGCAGCTCTAGCTTCACCAGCAAGCATCCATTCTTTCTTTGCAACGCTGGCAGCTTCCAGGCGACGAATCTCATCGGCGATTCGTGCACGTTGTTTCTCGTGTGTGGATTTCTGGGTTTCAGGTTCACCTAGTTCGCCATCATCTACATCACTGTTCTCAATTGAAGCATCATCCTCGAAGAGATCGCGTCGTACATCGGCCATTGCACGATCTATATCGTTACTGTTGATTGTAGCAACTGGCTGGGTTTTTGGGAGAGGACGTGACCTTTTGGTTGTAGACTTTCGGGGTGGCGGCGCAAAAAAGTCGGAATATTTGATATCACTAGTATTGATCCAATCCGCTCCATGTACAGTACCAGGATCTGCATCATCTGAATCTGAGTCTAGCCCATCATGAAGATTGACATTGTTGAATATTGGCCCTTCCTCATCGCTTGCGTCATCATCATCCACACCCTTGTTGGTCTCATTTGATGATGGCGTTTTCTTCGAAGGAGCGCCACTAGGAACAGTGGTGAGGGGATCAGCATGCCAGTCAACTTCTTCGTCACTCTCAGATTCATTATCTGGGCCACCCCGAGTGTCTTGGCTTTCCCATAGTTCTGATTGTTTGTTGAAGTCATCAATTGAGAAAAATCCATCATTCAACCCAAAAGGGTCTTCTTTGTACGTGTCGGGTTGTTCTCCATCACTGCCAGTTTCACTGAAGTTATTTTTCTCGTCCAGAATCTCGTCAATGCTTCGGGCGTCCAGTGCATCATGTGCCGTGTCGCTTTGGTCGAGATCCGACGCCATACTGACTTCCTCGTCGACATCTGACGTATTCCTGGTACCTTCTATATGACTGTCCAGCTCGCTGTCTTCGGAGCTTTCATCCGCAAAATCCGAGCCCTCGAAAGGTGTGAATTGTTCCTCCGATGTGGAGTGGTCAGCATGTCGAATAGTTAACGTACAATCACGTTGGACTTCCTGTCCGGCTGAGTCAAGGATTCTAAGTGCTTGTTCCCAGATTTGATCAGAGCCGAACCCCTCCACGAATAACTGCTTCAATTGCAATACATCGGTGTTTTGGTCTAGGTCTTCCTCGCCTCTTTTGCGTTTCCTATTTTGTCGTTGGCGAACCGACTGGGCGTCACTAATCGAAAGAGCAAGAGGGTCCAGGAAATGTTTTGCTGATCCTACTAGGGTGTCGTTTAGTTCTGATGTGGGACAGAGAAACGCCCAGGGAGCAGATAATGCTGCGTTGAGGGCAGGATCCGTTGCAAAACCAGCCATGGCACCGTGACGGTCCGAAGTGCCGTGAGACCAAAAGAATATGTAGGTGTCTGTAGGTGGTTGAGCGGATATGGGGAGTGTGTATTCAATGTAGAAAGAGAAGAAGCCGATTTGATTCTCGTAAAAAAAAATGTAAATCCATCCAATCTTGATCAATTGCAATTTAACCGCCGGAAGCATGAGGGATAAGGAAGAAAAAAGAAAAAGAAAAATATTAAACTGACCGCCTACCACATTCGAATAAACCCATACGCTCTCTGGACACCTGACATGAGTGGTTTAGTCCATGCGTGTGCATTACTAGTACAATCTAAGTATACAGAGTAGACATATTTGCACTCGTGCCTTTATATACTAGTGGCAATGTTGCAATATCCGTTATCCCTAGATAATACCGAGTTTCTGGTCCACAGGTCGCTTCAGGAACACACGAGGTGGACAGTGTGACCGATTAGGACAACCTTAGGGTAAATGCTCTACAGTGGGATGTCAAAAGTTTGAAACCTTCCATTTATTGCCCAGTTTAACCGCTTTTCTAATTGTCCTATTGTACAGGGCAGGAACCTTGTAAACTCTATCCCTAAGGTAGGTTTTAATACTTACTATACCGGCTATCAAAATTTAATAACTTTTAATACCTGATATCTATCTCCTCTGTAGAAGCTATAATTAATATGTAGATAGATATTAGCGGAGTATGTAGGCTCAATGCACTGAATTTGGTAGATTGAAATATGGCGGTATATAGGGCGGTCAAGCGAATGATTTCAAACTTTTGACATCCCACTGTATATACCCTGTTTATCTCGTACAACATACATAGTATCGGCACCTTAGTCTCTACACCGCGCCCTACCTCAACCTCCTTCTGGGGCTTTATAAAACAGATAGAGTAACTAACTATATATACTGAATTTAGGGCCGCGGCATAGATAGGTCGTCACGAGCTCAAGGTAGAGTAGTATACTATGCATCCTTATTCCAGTAGATCTACAGTTATATGATCTTAGTTTAATAATATACTACTAATTTACCATTGGCCATATATACAATGTTAGACTGCAGACTAGTGACCGTTGATATACATCTTCATAGACATTAGTGATAAGTATTTTGTTAAACTACTACCCTTTTAGACTAGACTTAATCTTAATCATATCATCGGCCAACGCTTTCAAATAGGCAATAAAGGTATCAAGTTTTCAGAAGGGGTGGCCGAGTCCAAAAGAAGTGTCTTTCTTGATACAACATTCGTAGTATGGAAGTACGTACACACATTCCAGGGCAGGTTCGTGATGGTGTATGTACAGTACAATAAATACCAATCCCGAGCTAGAAATCACTAGATACTATTACAGTCTTCTGGACATCATACCGACAGTACTAGTCACCCAGTGCTCCATACAATTGATATTGTCAAGTCGAGGGCGGAATAATATGATAATGTGGTAAAAATGAATCGCCATCCATAGTGTTGGTTCACTTCGTACACTGTCTTTGCTCGGAGTAACACTACTGAAGACTGATATTATACAAACAATAGGCAGCAATTGGACCAGTGCTTGACTTTAAGCATGGTAGATTGCAGTCGAGGATGCCGAAGGGGAAAGATTCCATACAGAGTACGAGGAAGCCTCTACTTGAACTACAGTATAAATATACCTGGTAGTGGGGTAGTTTTAGCTTGGTTCGGACACCACTCTCAAATGCACTGAGATCAGGCTCCTTCAAACCCTCAACCACCACAATCATAGATCTACAATGAAAATGAAAATCGAAAGAAATGCAACTTTGTGAAGTAGGTTAAGCAATCGAGTAAGAAGAGAGGACTCTCCAGACTTGTCATGTACGTTGAGGAGACGTCACTCTGACGCACTTGTTAGCATGACGATATAGTAGTTTCGAGGATATTTAATGCATGGTAACCCTGAATATACTCAGTTATATATCCAGGTAATTCCAACCTTCTCAATTAGAAATATCTCCTACTGTGCCTTCTCATCCTACCCAACCAGTACCTTAAGGTCAAGTTGCAGCCTAAATCATGCAAGAATACACAGAAAGAGCCGCTCGTGGCACTGAATCCCAGTTTCAACCAGGTAAGTCTGTACTCCACGGAGTCTATCGAACTAGGTCACTCATCGGTTATCCCAGGCCATCAAATCCCTGTTCAACATCAGGAGAAGCCTGGGCTACAGGAAGAACTAGAGGACCCCAAACCGGTATCAACACACATACCGACTGTGGAAGGAAGTTATGAGACATATAAGGCAGCAGGAAAGCTTGCTGGGAAAAGAGCCATCATTACAGGTGGTGACTCTGGAATTGGCCGCGCCGTTGCTATTTTGTTTGCAATGGAAGGAGCATCCAGCTTGATTATCTACTTACCAGAAGAGGAGATAGACGCACAAGAGACAAAAAGGAGGGTTCAGGACACAGGAAATGACTGTCACTGCTTAGCTGTGGATGTCCGCAAGAAGGAAAATTGTCGAAAAGTGGTTGATACTGCTGTGCAATGTATGGGTGGCATAGACATCTTGGTGAACAACGCGGGATTCCAGAATATGGTTGGGGACATTAGTGACCTTGAAGAGTAAGTGGAAAACTACCTGTGGCTACATCGTAACACGGTTACTTCGCTACCCGACAGTCAATGTTAAAGCCATCAAAACTAATATACAACTAATAGAGATCAGTGGGAGCGTACATTCGATATCAACATCCATCCATTTTTCTACCTTTCCAAGTATGCGCTTCCGCATATGGGAAGTGGCTCAACCATAATAAACTGTGGGTCTATCAACGCATACATCGGTCGACCTGACCTCCTTGACTACACAGCAACCAAGGGTGCAATCGTTGCATTCACCAGGGGCTTGTCTAATCAGCAGGTTGGAAGAGGTATACGGGTGAATTGTGTTTGTCCTGGCCCGAGTAAGCTCATCCTCGTCTAGCAATTACACGAGAACTAACCGCTATCTAGTTTGGACGCCTCTGATCCCATCAACTATGACTAGTTCGGCAATGGATCAATTCAGCAGTGTGCCGATGGGCCGTCCGGGACAACCCAGTGAAGTGGCTACTTGTTTCGTCTTTCTAGCAAGCCAAGATAGCAGCTATATCTCGGGACAATCTTTGCATCCCAATGGAGGTGTTGTTGTCAATGGGTAACCAGGCAGGGGCGCTTGCCTGAGGGGACATCTCTCGATACAAGACGATCTCTTCTCAGCTTTAACTGGCCCTCAGCTGTTCAAATATAAGACATGTTGATCCACTCGTGTATATAATGAACGGGATGCCTTAACAACATACCGTAGTATGACAGAAGCAGTAAAAGAGTTCTAACGAACAAAGTAATACTCTGCAGATATAAATAGCAACTAGCCTGCCTTATTGACTAACATAGAAAATGATTTTAATTGTACATCTACCTTAATTGGGCCCTTGAGCTCGAATAGGACGATAGAATATATAACCAAAGACTTAGCGCCGGTACCACATGCGCGTGATTCTGGTGTGCCTCATCTTCTTCTGGAGTTGGAAGATTCCGTACATCAATGCCTCGGAGGTCGGTGGGCCTTCAGGTTAGCGGTCAGCAAACATTTAAAGAAAATCATCAAGGAGAATATATAGTCAGGGGTGTAAACGAACATCCAGGAACATAAACATCAACGGGCACGATTCTATCGCAACCACGAACAACGGAGTAGCTGTAATGATAGTAGCCACCACCATTTGCGCAGCTGCCCATGCTAACGACCCAACGTGGGTCGGGCATCTGATCATAAACCTGCCTAAGAGCGGGTGCCATCTTGTTCGTTAACGTCCCAGCGACGATCATGACATCTGACTGGCGGGGAGAGGCTCGAAAGATAATTCCTAGGCGATCTTGATCATATCTCGGAGTAGACAGATGCATCATCTCAACAGCGCAGCAAGCGAGACCAAAAGTCATAGGCCAAAGAGAGCTTTGACGTGCCCAGTTAGCAACTTGGTCCAAGGTAGTCCTAAGTACAACGTTAGACACGTATATAATTTTCAAATCCTCAGGGACACAAACAGCACATATTGCATCGCACCCTCTTTCTTCTCCTGGCTCGGCAGAGGTACCTCCTTCCGTATCTTTCCAGAGGCCGTCAGTGGTTGGCCGGAATGTCCTTGTTGCTCAAGCGCTGTGGCCGATTTGTTGGGGGTAGTTGACAAGCGTGCAACTAGTTGGATTCGAGGAATCGATGAGACCAAGCGTGGTCGTGCTGCTCAACGTTAGCGAAGCTCAAAAGACTCGCAAGCAGCGAATTGCTCACCATGAAGGGCGCCCGGAAGGGCGCGCGCAGTTAGAGGAAGCATGGCAGCTGTAGCTGGCTTTATTATGTGACTCCTTCAGAAGATCCTTGGGTTGAGTGCCAAAAGATGTTGCAACGACTTCAATGTCGCTTGCTAGTGGTAATTATGATACTAGAAGGCAAGCGTTGCGGCTCCGGACTTGGGGTTCTGCACTAGTGGTACACCAGCCTTTGCTTTACAGTTACAATACTGAAAGTTTACCAGAAAATAATGCAGTAAGGCTTATTTCACATACAATACCGTAAGGGGTATCGGTGTAAGTGTCTACCAGGTAGGTAAGTTACATTCTAAGCTACATAATTGGACTATTTTAATACCGTCTTGTACTCAATCTACCTTATCTACCACGGACCTACCCACTTACATACTACTAGTAGTACTAAATTGAGTTGTATGCAACAAGTTCATTCAGCCGATGTACAGTACTTTCCAACCACCTTTGCAGACGAGGAGCCAAATCTACCCAGGTGAAGTTTCCCTGAACTCGAATGCGTTCAGAAAGAAACACGATTTGTACCGCAGTGGATCATTCTAGATAAAGATATTTCTTCAAAATGTCAGGACCGAAAATTGCTTGCATCGGTATTATTGGAAAAGCTGTACGATAACTATGGCTCGTTTAAGATGGCATGCTAATGCTCTAGAAGGACAATCCTTTGCATATCTCGCTTTTCCCTCCTTATTTGAATTCTACTGTTGAATTCTCGTTTCTATTGAACTCTTGTCTTGATATCTTCGAGATTCGGCAGAAGCAAACCTCAGTTGATCAAGATCTAGGCCTCTTACACGCCGTCGATGAAAAGCTAGCAGCATATGGTTGGCTAACAACTACTGGAGTAAAATTACTGGTGATTGTTGATTTGATCGGACAACCTGTTCCAAGCAGCATCGAGAAACAGAAAGGGTCTCCGAGGACTAGTTCCAAAGATCCAGACCTGAAATCGGTAAGTCCTGCCACGGATAGTCTATGTCGAATACTCTTTTCTTGACTTCAACGGACTAGTAAATGTCCAAATTAACGATGGACTATCAGGTTTTTAGAGCCTTGCAGACAGCCTATATTCGGCTTTTTCAGAACCCGTTTTATTCTCCGGATGACCATGTCCCTACATTCAAAACTGCTGCCACTGCGTCGAATTCTTTGCAAATCACAGACCATAAATTCATTGCGGAGGTCAAGCATATTGGTGAAACATGGGGAGTAGATGCGACTATACTTTGAAGCGATCTCTATGGTAGAGACCGATTCTCTAGGTATGTCAAAG
Source organism: Aspergillus nomiae NRRL 13137 (assembly GCF_001204775.2). Taxonomy (NCBI): domain Eukaryota; kingdom Fungi; phylum Ascomycota; class Eurotiomycetes; order Eurotiales; family Aspergillaceae; genus Aspergillus; species Aspergillus nomiae. The sequence continues at coordinate 13,981 of NW_015378557.1, forward strand.
GAATAACTGTGGCTCATGATCATTTACAGGTCTAGAATACAGCAAGGTTGGGCATAACCTATAATAGTCAGTGAGACAGATTATATGCTAAAATGTTAATTCTATTAGCCCGGTTCAGCTAGTCCAAGTTAATATTGAAATGGCAAGAAGCGGTAAGTCGTCATTATCATGTTTGTGGCATTGACACGGATGAACTTCCAAGACCGCTAATTTATGGTACAATTGAAAAGCATTTATTTGCCTTGCCGTACTGTCGCTGCGTGTGTAAGTACGATCAAAATAATCAATTGACAACATAGAATCCACCAGCCTAAGCATACCTGTACCTGTGACGGGCTAATCACACGAAGCTTCGAATTCAGTCTGTTCGAGACTCCTGAAAATTTCTTCAAGCTCGCGAGTATCAGAGATTGCCCAAACACCACCTCCTTTAGCCGTTACCTTACCGACCTCCTTTCCAACTAAATTCCTGCCGACTTTCCCGGGCCCAATGCCAATCCAACGCTTTACCCCCCTCTCTTGATCTAAATACCTGATACTGTCCCACCATCGCACGGTCTCAACACACTGTTGTGAAAGCAGCCTCCTTAGTTCCTCTTCTGAGCGGAACGGAAGACCAGAAACATTTGAAACACACGGAATATGTGCTGGGAAGTTGAGTTTTATGTTGTCAAGAGCACGCGTCATATATTCTGCCGCAGGCATCATTATGGGACTGTGGAACGGGCTTTCACTGTTTATTCTCACTGCACGTGGATCGTGACCTCCAAACTGGCGAAGTTGAATGAGAAGAGTTCTTATCCTTTCAATGCTTCCGCTCAACACTATTTGGTTTTTAGAGTTGACATTTGCCACCATCACCTTCTCAATAGGCGGCGTTCCGTAATTTAAATCATCTTTCATACCAGTCGATGCAAGGCCCAGGAATTCCTGGATTGTTGCAAGCAGACCGTCAAGATGATCAGGTTCGCAGACAAGTGCCACCATTCCGTAATCCTCACCAGATTCCGTGGAGGCATTTCGAGTGCATTGAGCCATGATCTCTGCTCGCCGTCGGACTAGCTTTAAAGCGTCGCTGAAGTCAAGATAGCCTCCAGTAACCAGTGCGGAGAACTCCCCCAGGCTATGGCCAAGGGTGACATCCACACGAGATCTCGTATCAAACCCAAATTTTTGTTCTAAGATCCGAAGGATCAATATTGACGTCGCCATGATAGCAGGTTGGGAATTCTCGGTTTTATTCAGCTCAGAATTCGGTCCTTCGGCAATAACACGAGAAAGTCGAAACCCCAATACAGTATCCATTTCATCTAAGAAACTCCCAGCGATGTCTGGAAAGTTATTGATCCATGAAGACACCATTCCAACGCGCTGTACTCCATGACCTAACAAACCGTTAGCCAAAATGACAACCCGTGACAGGAGGCTGACTGGTCCAGACCTGGAAAGAAAAGAGCTGTGCGTAAGGTAGTCTTGTTAGAAACAGTATACCATCTTCTTTGGCATCTGATGAGGAATAGTGGGCGATATGATACATGATGCAGGGTACTTTTTATGTACAAAGTATAATTTAAGCTAGAGGTAGAGAACATCTTAAAAGCTGTCGAGAAGTGTAACCCTATGGTGTCTCATGGAAACACTAATAGTATAATATGTAAGCATCGTGATGCATAGGATAGACCCATATAAATAGCTCTCCATTATGTTGACCAAGGACTAATATCTAAGCAACAGCTAGTATCGCAATGTATAGCACGTGATTAAATGCATACAGAGACGGGAAAGCGCTGACCGCCTACATAATCAATTAACAAATTATCTCCATTAATGATACGACCTAATCAATACAAAAAGACTGTACTTTATTTGCCTAAAATATACCTCTCCTCTTCCTCTAAATCTCGGTTCTCTAATGGCTTAGGTACAATACGATTCTGCGGCGGCCATATTCACGTTTTCCTGAGTCTCTGACAATGTTTTTGCCAAAAGCCGCGATCTCGTCGGCATCCTCCTTGCGCAATCCTCGAAGACGCCAACGTACAAGCTCTGATGAACCTGTCAACCCTCCAAAAGCCAAAAGACAACGGTCCAGTTTGCGCCATGGTAGTTCAGATATTTGTTTAGAGGACCAAAGTGAGCTGCGCGAGCATGGAAATTGTTCAACTACACTTGCTTCCCAAGACCTCGACACCGCAGACAATGCTACTTTTCAAGAGAGCATGCCAATTAGAGGTCCAAAGAAGCTAGAGAGGCGAGGCGAAGCTGATGGGACCATTGTCCTCGTAAGTTGTGCTTGATCATACTCTGGCTCTCCTACATATGTTGAGAATAACAGGGTCGCTGATGCTATTACACATAGTCTAAAACTGACTTTTACAATGTTTTGCAATTACCGGCTCTGCCAGATCAGATCCGCGGACTACAATCAGGCAAGTCTGACTTATTTCCCCGCCATTCATATTGTTAACACGAACACGCAGGATCTTATAAATGCTTCTTTGGTGCAGGCAATGGCTACGCCTTAGCCATGACGCACTCCCATGCAATCATATGGCCATACTCAATTACTACTTCCTCGCCCTCACCCGCTGATGTGTTTACTATTTCCATACCCGAATCCTACAGGGAGCCAAATGGGCCACTTCCTCTTGGAATCCTACTATCTACTGTAACAGCTGGGATTCCAGGCCTTATGATCGTCGCTCCTGACACAGGGAATATCACATACTGGGAAACTGTCTCATGTGCTGCATCACTGGGCCTGGCCAGACAGAAGCAGAAGACCTTCCAGGGGTGCATACCTAATCTACTCTCAGGTGAGCACATCACAGATCTCGTGAATGGCGAGCCTTCTGGTATCATCGTTACATTATCGTCTGGGAGGGTTGCTCATATCACCGTTCGGGATCCACAAGGAAAGCCGACAGTGACTGTCAATTCTTGCGAAATACGTCCGGGCTTGGTAAGATTGGGTTTTTTGGTGGTATTAGAAACGCCTTGGGTGGAGGGTTTTCAAGGAAAGATCTAGCTGCCGTCAGAGCGGGTGAATCTCATCAACGTGGACAGCGAGACATTATAATCGCTACATCAGGCGGTCTTTTTGAAATCTGGGATACACATTGGAATAACGGGAGTATATTGAAGAAACAGTTTGATATTATAGATGACCTATGTCGTCACCTTGGTACGGAAGATTCGAACAGATCTGACGACTCCAACATCAAGATCTTGGACTTTTCACTCATGCCAGCTGAGTGCAATGTTCGTGAGCTACCAGGTAGCGTGTCGGTAGCATCCTGGCATCTCTCACTCATTGTAACTCAATCTGGGATGGGTTCGCAAAGCATGTCCCTTGTGCAAGTCAATCTAGCCGAGGAAGTCCATATCCTGTCTTCCCACCCTATTGATTTGCATGGGGTCTCGGCGGGTCTTGATTCAAAACCGAAATTATATCTCCCGAAGCCAGGTGATATGGCATTTGTTTTAGTGGATTACTCTGTTATACTCTTATCGTTGAGTTCAACCGAGCACCAGTCCGCGCAACCTCAACAACAGCGGGTGTTCCAGGACTCTATCAGTTTCCGCTCAGGAAAGGCCTTTGAAATTTTAGGCAGCGGCTTTGAAGACAAAAACAATGAGAACTCGTGCCCCGCATGTCTAATAATGGTCCGTGATTTTGGTACCATCCGCATTACAGCTTTACCACACTATGACTCGTGTTCCACCGCTGAATGTGTTCGAATCACTGCTAAGCAAAAGATCGAACAAGCCATATTCTATGGTACCATGCTCGGAAATCCACTGAATTTGAACAATAAGAGTAGCCTGGACTTCTCTGTCGCGGATATCGAGCAAGCCGCGTTGGATATTTGCAGAGAGTTGCTTCAGTCTACATCAAAGTTCATCCCAGCGACAGCAATCTCCTTAGAACAGAATCTACGATCGAGAGCAAAAGCTTTGGATGACCTGGCATACCTTTTGGTGCAACAAAATAAGGCATTGAGTCAACAAACCTGGTGGGAGTTATTGTGGGGCGCGGAGAAACTTGCGGCTCAGAGGGCTATGTGGAAGATAGAAGAAAGTTCTAGGAAATTGAAGGGCAAGGGACCTACGTTTCTTGCTCATGTTATCAATTCGATGAGTGACAAATTTAAAACACGAGTCGAAAAGCAAGACGGCGAGGTTGACCCCGTCCGCAACTGGTTTCTCCACGATACATTCCAGATGGAGCATGTTGTTCCATGGATTTTCAATGCCATTAAGCCAAAGAAAGGGCATTCGTCGAGACAGGGACGAAAGATGTCAGAACAAATACTAGAAGCAAGTGAGCTTTCTCTGGCGGTCTTGGAGACCGCATTCAGATACCGCGATGAGCACGCTAGTCGGTACGGTATCCGCGATGGATATCTCGAAGATGGCGTACTAGTTACCGGCTTCAAAGACCTACCGGAATTTTGGACGTCTCAGAATTTCAGTTATGTTGAAACAGGCCATTTGTTGGATCTAGAACTCGATAGTTGCAGGGCTTGGATTCAACAAGCAACATCTGTCACCGAAGCCCCCGAAAGCCTAACAGTGAAAAAAAATTGCGGGAAATTGTGCCAGACAACTCTATGTTCTAGGCCAAATGCATTGTGAGCGGGTTCGGTGGCTCTCTGCCCAAGAGGACCCAAAACTGGTCGATGAGGGCATCGCTACTGAGCACGCCCATGTTAAACAACGCAAGTGGCGACTCTTCAAACTTGCCGGTATTGGAAGATTGGAGGATGCAATTACGTTGGCGGAAAAGTTTCGAGACATGAGTGCATTGGTAGAGCTCATCATTGAGCTCCAAGATCAAACAAAGGGCGAAATTCTCCCCCAAAATTCCCGAAACGATGCATCAGATTCTATCAACTGTGAGTCCGATCAACTCAACAAAAAATATCCCTCTACTTTGAGAAATTCGGTGAATCATGGGCAAATGCATTTTTTTCACGGCAATTATCGATGCGTCAGTCGGGAATACTTTTCGCCATGAAGAAATTCCAACCTTTTATCACCCGATTCTTGCGTAAGGATGCAACCTATTCGAGGCTAGGCTGGATCAATGATGTAATTGGTGAAATTGACTACAGCGCCGCCGCTCAGTCGCTGGAGAAACTCGCAATAGGGGTGGAATCTGATTTATGGAGTCATCGTGTCGAACTGTCCCTAGCGAAGCTTGCCAAACTAGCAACGTGGGAAGAGACCAATATATCGAGTCATTCTGGTTTTCACAACGACATACGGCATTTAGAAGATCTCTCTGAAATAGATGCCGTCCAAGAACTCATTTACGCCTGTATTTCCCCCGCGTTGCAGGGTGCAATTGATCAAAGAGCCGAGGCCGACCTAGCAATTGACCACTTTGGAAAAAGGATTGCTGAGGATAGGCCTTCCCTGCATGAACTACTCAGTGAAACCCTCACCAAAGTTGTCACTAGGCAAATCATTGACATTTATGAACTGGTCGATATATTGACGTTAATGGATTCTGACCAAGCATCGGAATATAGCCAATCAGAATTATCCGGGAAAGAGTTCTACCTAGCCTTGCGTGTCATCCGTCTCGGAACTTATGCTCAGCAAGGTTCACTCAACCCTATTACTATGCAGAAGCTGGTGTGGCGACGGTGTATGATAAAAGACAACTGGGTGGCTACAGGACGGGCGGCCGAGAGCATGGACAATGAAAGCGAGCCCTTCATTTACGACACAGCCCTTTTCCGTACTCTGGGTCTATGTCTAAAGGACAGTAAGTACCCACGTTGGGTTCACTTACGGTCACTGGACGAACTAACACCTCTAGCAGGATACAACGAAGACGCTAGCTACGCATCTCTGTACATTCCAAGCTCTCCACATGATGTTTTTCTAAACGGATCGGACTCTGAAGTTCTCTCGGCACGCTTTCGTCCAGAGCAACGAACACGAATCATGCATGATCTTGAAAGGGAGAATGAAATGCTACATCAATATGTGGGGAAAGGAAGGCTTGACTTTTGGTTCAAAAATCTTCGCGCCTCTGCAGAAGAGTCCGCATCAACCCCAATCCATCCGACTTTTACTTTGGAGGAATCCAACCACAACAACCAGCAGGAGGAGCGGTCCCCACAACAAAGGGAGGGGTCTAGTAAAGCGCGATTAAATTGGCTTTAACCTTTGATTGGTCCCGGTTGCACAATGCTAAACAAGCTTAGACGGCTATGTCAGCGCGATTACCTATGCACTTGCAGCTATTATATGTAATTTGACCGAATACAGAGGCAGATTTTGTTATCACGGTCCTCGTATTTCTGCTAATTATCTACTTGTCCATCACTTGTTAAGACATTCTGAATTATGAATAGCATTTTCTCTTGTTCGCAATGAGTTTAAATTCTGCCGCACAAAATCTACTGCTAGGGATTCGGTGAAAATAGTTGCAGCATTCCCAACACACATATGGGATACAGTTCATGACCCTGTTATACCAGTGTCTTACCGAGGTTAGTAGCTCTGTCAACATTAATCACATTGTTTCCATCCACAGAACTCGCTTCATCTTGCACCCCATGGAAACTTTCTTCGAACACAGGCTCTGGTTCAATCGTCTCAAACTTCGTTTTAAAATCCGCTATTCCTTGAGTGCTACTATTCGAATGGCGCCGAGCGTTTGTGAATGTGTAATCATAGTCGTGGACTTCGTCGCCCGACCGACCCCTAAGTATACAGTTAGTGCGTCATTCAGTTTAGTGCTCTGCAATCAGCTCCTGATACTGCGGATGAGCAGTACTAAAACTCAACTGGAGAGCGGGGATGGGCTGAAAAAGATTCCTCACCAGTTCCTCTTCCCCCCGCCATCTTTTTTTGTCTTTCGGGGATCAGCATCAACGGGGCCAGACTTTGCAAGGTAGCGAGGAAGATGCTCTTGAGATACAGCTATTCCATCATGAAGTATGGAATAGTCACGATCATTTACTTTATGGGAGCGCGTCACTGGATACAGGTCAGCGATATAGATAGGTTCAAGAATAAATAATATTAGAACGTCCAGTACAAGCTTCGAAGGCGAGGATATGGAAAACTCACTTGTAAAAACGTTTGCCTATGTTTTAAATATCAACACACTCACCGGAACAAGGTGAGATACCTGTAATATAGGAGAGTATTAGCGGGGTCAAGAGTAGACTGCAAAGCAATAACAGGATGACTTCACACAATAACCCTCCACCCTGGTGAGTAATCAGGCCCACTCGCGATACAGGTTCGAGGGGTATCCAACAAAATGTGTCATGGACAGTGTTTGAAAATACAAAGAGCATCCAAGGGAGTATCAGATACTGCCGCATACAACCACATCAAGTTTATGCACGCTAAGGTTTCCTAGAAGAACCATCTCAATAACAGGAGGTTATGTACATACCTTAATGGCCTATTGTGACGGGGTCAGGATTCACCAATAATCCCGAGTGTTGGGGGTGATAGTATGCGATCAGTGGGCTCTTGTACAGTTGGTTGCTGCTGGCTGTAGGTAGATCTCAGTGATATTCGCATTCATCAGACAAGAAGAGTTGTAATATCAATCAAGCCTTGGATTGATAGCACAGCAAATGCCAACAGTCAAGTGATGGGAGGAGGAAGATTATCTAACCCGACGTGGCCTATAACGTACTTGACTTGTTGTTGTCCACTGAGCAGTGAGCAAGCTAAGCCGAGACGGGGACTCATGACCTCATGGTTGCTCAATACTAGTACAGATGCGGGGTTCGCGATTGCTGACTATCCAGATTCCTTGTGGGGTAAAGGTTCGAAGCCTTATTGCCGCCCCACAATGTTATTACTATCCTTTCACAAGTGTTAAGAGGCAGCCCAAGGGTGCAGTTTAGTGGCATTTGTACTCTGTATACTTCTTTCAATTGAGATTGAAGCTGTCTAGAACTAAGCTACATAATTGCCATTATGTAAAGCAGCTACAGTACTGAGAAACCCCGTTAGTTGCAACCCCGTTATCTGCAATACCCCGTTAGTTGCAAGCGGGACGGCGGCCACATTCGATTACTCATACAAATTTACAGGAACCCCGATAACCTGGAACTTGCAAGTACACTTTCAACTGTCTATATAAATTTACAAGTAACGGGGTATTGAAACTTTATTTCAATATTATTTTTCTGTATTTAGACTAAAACACGTGACTATGAGAAGTAACCTTTCCTAAAACAGTAATTCCTATACACTACGCGAAGGCGGTGAGAAAATAGACTAATAGAAGCTCCCCTCGTTAGCTGCAATACCCCGTTAGTTGCAAGGCAAATTCCCGGCTACTATCGTTGCAATTAACGGGGTTTCTCAGTAGTCGATGAGTATAACTTATTCTATAATGTTGATTGTTGCGCAATAACATAACCGATAAACGAGTGGGCCAGACAATCGGGCGGGCCACCACACCGCTATATTAAAATTAAAATCGATT
>NW_015378558.1:0-22350 GCF_001204775.2 Aspergillus nomiae NRRL 13137
AAAAAATGCAAAGTCACATCACTACGTATGTACATTGTAGTAGGAGAAGAGGAGATTAGAGATCACATGAAGTATTGCCGAGGGTTTCCGCTCAGGGTTAAGTGCGGGATCGGATGGTGGCGATCCCGCCCGCAAGGGGTCTTGATAACGGCTGTGGGGTTTCGCCTCCCCAGATAAGAAGATCACCATATCTATCAACACATACCTCATTTCCCTGTTTCACTGTACGGCATGGATACTACCCTATGCCTCTTTGATTTCACTCCTCACCATTAATAAATATATCTTCTTCATCAGATCCTCGTGAACATCCTCCAAAGTCCGTTTTAGCTGGATAGACAACAGATCTCTGGCTTGGCGTTTGGATCAGCTATCCCCGCACCAGACCGTCCAAGTTTTGGTTCAAGCAATTCACAATGGCACCCGGTATCTTGACGTCGCCGGGGCCTGAAGTCGCTTCTCGAAAAACTGGCTCGCTGGCCCAGTTAACGGAGGAATGGGATGATACCATTCGCTTCTTCTTGAATGGCACGAAAGTGACCCTCGACTCTGTGGACCCGGAGCTCACACTTCTGGAATACTTGAGGGGAGTCGGTTTGACAGGAACAAAGCTAGGCTGTGCGGAGGGAGGTTGTGGTGCTTGCACGGTGGTAAGTGGTGTTCTTGAATTATTTGCAGACTATCGAGGATACTGATTTCAATAGGTTGTCTCGCACGTGAACCCTACGACCAAGAAGCTCTATCACGCGTCAGTAAATGCCTGTCTTGCACCAGTTATAAGTGTGGATGGAAAACATGTTATCACTGTCGAAGGCATCGGAGATGTGAAGAACCCCCACGCGGTCCAGCAACGAATTGCCATCGGTAACGGAAGCCAGTGTGGTTTCTGTACACCAGGTATAGTGATGGTATGATCCCTCTGTCTTATATCGAGTACCTGGCGTCTAACATCATGTGCTGTTAGAGTCTCTATGCCCTTATACGTAATAACCCTGAACCATCTGAACATGCTGTGGAAGAAGCTTTTGATGGAAATTTGTGTCGTTGCACCGGATATAGGCCTATATTGGACGCCGCCCAGAGCTTCAAAGCCAGTGGTGGCTGCGGGAAATCCAGTGCCAATGGTGGAACTGGCTGTTGCATGGAAAACAAGGCTGGCTCTGGAGGATGCTGCAAAGATTCCTCGGAGACGGAGACAGCCAATGGAGATTCTTTGAAGCTTACGGCACCTGGGTTCATAAGTCATAGGCCAGACACAGAACTGATATTCCCACCAACTCTTCACAAGCATGAGTTTCGGCCCTTAGTTTTTGGTAATAAGAGAAAGAGGTGGTACAGACCGGTTACTTTACAGCAGCTCTTGGAGATCAAGCATGTACACCCAGACGCTAAAGTTATTGGTGGCAGCACCGAGACTCAGATTGAAACAAAGTTCAAAGCGATGCGATATAGTGCTTCGGTCTACGTTGGCGATATTCCCGAACTTCGCCAGTTCTCGTTTCAAGACGACCACTTGGAGATTGGGGCTAATGTCTCTTTGACTGATTTGGAGTCAATATGTGATGAGGCCTTAGAGCGATATGGACCTGTGCGAGGCCAGCCGTTTACTGCTATCAAAAAGCAGCTTCGGTATTTTGCCGGGAGGCAAATTAGAAACGTGGCGTCCCCGGCCGGTAATTTGGCTACCGCCTCCCCTATCTCGGATTTGAATCCAGTCTTCGTTGCAACAAACACGGTACTTGTTGCCAAGTCACTAGAAGGGGATATCGAGATTCCAATGACCGAATTCTTCAAAGGTTACCGGACAACTGCACTTCCACCAGATGCTATAATCGAGAGTCTGCGCGTCCCTACTGCATCAGAGAGTAGGGAGTATATACGGGCTTACAAACAGTCCAAAAGAAAGGATGATGATATCGCTATCGTCAACGCCGCATTGCGGGTTTCGCTTTCGCCTTCCCATGATGTGACGAGCGTAAACCTCGTGTTTGGCGGTATGGCTCCAATGACTGTATCCGCACGAAAGGCAGAAGCGTTCTTAATAGGCAAGAAATTTACGCATCCTGCAACCCTTGAGGGTACCATGAGTGCATTAGAACAAGACTTTGATCTGCAGTACGGAGTACCCGGTGGTATGGCTAGCTATCGTCGGTCTCTTGCTCTAGGATTCTTCTACCGATTCTATCATGACGTCTTGTCGGGGGTTGAGTTGAACAGTACGGACATCGACCACGACGTGATTGCTGAGATTGAAAGGGCTATCTCTTCTGGGGAAAAGGATCATGAGGCTTCAGCGGCATATCAACAGCGGGTATTAGGGAAAGCAGGTCCCCATGTCTCCGCGTTGAAACAGGCCACTGGGGAAGCGCAGTACACGGATGATGTACCTGTTCTGAAAAACGAACTGTTTGGTTGCATGGTTCTTTCAACGAAACCACATGCCAAAATACTCAGTGTTGATCCCTCTGCTGCTTTTGATATCCCTGGCGTTTATGACTATGTGGATCACAGAGATCTCCCCAGTCCAGAGGCTAATTGGTGGGGTGCCCCTGTGACCGATGAGGTGTTCTTTGCGGTAGATAAGGTTACAACTGCTGGACAGCCCATTGGTATGATCCTCGCAAAGTCGGCCAAAATTGCCGAAGAGGCTTCGAGAGCTGTGAAGATCGAGTATGAGGAGCTGCCGGCTATCCTTACCATTGAAGAGGCCATCGAAGCCGAATCGTTCTTCGAACACAACCACTACATCAAAAAAGGCGACACAGAAGCGGCTTTCAGACATGCTGACCGCGTTATCACTGGCGTATCGAGGATGGGAGGCCAGGAGCATTTCTACCTGGAAACCCAAGCGTGCGTCGCCATTCCCAAACCTGAAGATGGGGAAATGGAGATTTGGAGTGGCACACAAAATCCCACTGAAACGTGAGTTCGGCATCGCAAAATTATAATGAGAAGCTAACCTTGCTATAGTCAAACATACGTCGCTCAGGTCACGGGGGTCGCAGCTAACAAGATAGTCTCAAGGGTTAAGCGACTAGGTGGTGGATTTGGTGGTAAGGAGACTCGATCCATTCAACTAGCTGGCTTATGTGCGACTGCTGCAGCAAAAACGAGGCGGCCCGTTCGCTGCATGCTGAACCGTGATGAGGATATCATAACTTCAGGTCAACGTCACCCATTCTACTGCCGTTGGAAGGTTGCCGTGACCAAGGAAGGGAAACTACTTGCCCTCGATGCTGATGTATATGGCAACGGTGGACATACACAAGATCTTTCTGCCGCAGTTGTGGACAGGTCCTTGTCACATATTGATGGAGTGTATAACATCCCGAATGTCCATGTCCGGGGTCGCATTTGCAAGACAAATACAGTCTCAAATTCCGCGTTCCGTGGCTTCGGTGGGCCACAGGGAATGTTCATAGCGGAAAGCTTCATGTCGGAGATCGCGGATCATCTGGACATCCCGGTTGAAAAGCTTAGGATGGACAATATGTATAAACCCGGGGATAAGACCCACTTCAACCAAGAGCTCAAAGACTGGCATGTCCCCTTGATGTACAATCAAGTCTTGGAGGAGAGCTCGTATATGGAACGTCGAAAAGCCGTGGAGGAGTACAATAAGAAGCACAAGTGGTCGAAACGTGGCATGGCTATCATTCCGACAAAATTCGGCATCTCCTTTACGGCCTTGTTCTTGAACCAAGCCGGGGCTCTCGTTCACATCTACCATGACGGTAGCGTTCTTGTCGCCCACGGTGGTGTCGAAATGGGCCAGGGGCTGCATACTAAGATGACTATGATTGCGGCAGAAGCACTAGGCGTTCCTCAGTCAGACGTGTTCATTTCCGAAACAGCCACAAACACAGTTGCAAATACCTCATCTACAGCTGCGTCGGCCAGTTCCGACCTCAATGGTTACGCTATCTTCAATGCCTGTGAGCAACTCAACGAGCGCCTTCGGCCTTATCGGGAAAAGATGCCAAATGCCCCAATGAAAGAACTCGCGCATGCAGCTTACTTTGATCGAGTCAATCTCTCCGCTCAGGGGTATTATCGTACTCCAGATATCGGCTATGTATGGGGCGAGAACACCGGCCAAATGTTTTTCTACTTCACACAGGGTGTGACAGCCGCCGAAGTTGAGATCGATACACTGACCGGTGATTGGACTCCGCTACGTGCAGACATCAAGATGGATGTCGGCCGCACCATCAATCCCTCTATTGACTACGGACAGATCGAGGGAGCCTTCATTCAGGGCCAAGGTCTCTTCACGACAGAGGAAAGCCTCTGGCATCGTGCCTCAGGCCAGATTGTCACCAAGGGACCCGGAAACTACAAGATCCCCGGGTTCCGAGACATTCCCCAGGTTTTCAACGTCAGCCTTCTTAAGGATGTTGAATGGGAAAATCTTCGTACAATCCAACGATCTCGTGGTGTCGGTGAACCACCACTGTTCATGGGAAGCGCCGTGTTCTTTGCTATCCGCGACGCTCTGAAAGCAGCCCGGAAGCAGTACAATGTTCACGAAGTTCTCAGTCTACGAAGTCCGGCCACCCCCGAGCGGATTCGGATCAGCTGCGCTGATCCCATTATCGAACGGGCAAGAGTCCTACCTAAGGAGGGAGAGAAGAGCTTCTTTGTTGAGATTTAAGTCAGCCCATGTTACTAACCATTTTATCCATCTGTATCGTTTGCCAGGAGATTCTACAGCGTCATGGTTTTATTATGACATTAGATTGAGAAACGTTTCTCTCACGAATGTATCCCCTGTTATATAGCATATCTAGGTCTACTACATCTATTCTATCTACAGAGCTTAGTATTCGTACAGCTACATGGCTCAGTATCATTTGACATGTGATATGTGATTTGTATTTGGTAATTGACGAGGTAGAAGACTGGGAAATTATGCCAAGTGCCTGCGCATCTATTTGGCCTTGGTAGAAAAAAAAATCAATATATCACGGCTTCGCTTGTGGACATACCCGTATATCCAACGCCGACTTGTATTCTATGTAACAGAATAAATAATCAAAAAATAAAAAAGAAAGACAAATTAGCTGGTAGAGCAATCGTGAATACCACGTGGATCAACGTTTCTCGATCCCATACTCAATATAGCTACTTCCACGCAGATCAGACGTCCCATCAACCTTGAGCGCTCTTTGACCAGCGTATCCCATCTTCTCATCTTCATAGAAATGACCGACAACGGGCGGGGTTTCCTGGGCGGGCTCATACCGAGGAGCAGGTTGCGAGGCGGCCTTTTCATTGGGAACAGCAGTCAATGGAACCTCGGTGAAGCCATTGAGATCTGGATTATTGTTTATGGGAACGCCACCACCTTCGCCGCGGTTCTTGTCCCGGCCCCAGAAAAGGATCAGGCGCGGATAAGGCCGAAAAGAAAATTGAGGAACCATATACCCAGTACGCAGGCCGATATGATGGTTTCTGTCCGGATGCCTTCTTTGATTTTGTTGATGACCCGCATGACAACCTCGGTGATCTTGTTGGACGTCTTGTCGCCTGGGTTCGCGAGGAAACTGTCGGATGCGCTTGTGCTGTTGTTGATGCTGCTGTCAGCACCCTTGGAAAGAATATCGTTGGGTACATGTGGGAAGTCAACGTGGGCATGGTCATGGACCCAGGTAAGGCCTTTTTGGACAGATGCCACCTTGAGACCGATCAAGCAATTGAAGACGTCCTGTAGTGGACTATACAGGATGGTGCCTCCGAACGTGTCGTTGAGGACTCCTGTTGTCTTGTCGACGAAGGCGTTCAAGGTATCGTTAACGGCTGTTGTGCTGGTGTTTACCCAGCCGAAAACGTTCTTGTTGATGTCATTGCTCATGCCATCGATGACTTTGTTGGTGTCGTTCGCCCACTTGGCAGATGTGTTTTGTAAAGAAGTGACCACTTTCTCGGCGAACTCACCGACTTCGCCAGTTAGTTCTGGTACTGTCCTCTCAACAGCTTTTAGCAGCAAGTACTGGCAAAGGCAAGCGAAGAGTCCGGCAAGGGCGAGGGACAGGACGAATAGAGCAGCCGGTGAGGTTGCGTACGCAATGACCCACCGCACCAAGATCTGTCTGCGGCTATTGCTAAACCTGCTTGCTGCTCTGATGCCTGCACCTGCCGTGTGAGGGCGGGAAACAATATATACAACATCCATCGGATCATGCGCATCCTTTCGCACGATCTGAGAGCGCTCCTTCATGGTGCGCCAACGACGTATCTCCTGCCAGGCTGCCGGGACACAAACAAGAGTTGCAGCGATGATTAGAACTGCAAGGAAGATCTTGCGAGCAGCTACGATGGTTTCGGCAACCTTCTTGAAGAATGTATTGATCCCGTTGTTTTCATCGCAGAAGGTCAGCTGCTCCTTCGCAGGAACAGGTAAGACTGAGCGGTCGAAGGTGTAATTACCCAATGACCCATTAATAAGACCCTTGACTTCCTCAAAGGGGAACTTCAAAACGTCTGTGACAAATTTGTCAACTTCATCAAACGTGGGAATGGAGCTGTTGATCTTATTGATAGTATCGTTGATTGATCCTGGGAGGTGGATGTCCTTCAACTCTTCGACGTTCTTCGAGATGTCAAGCTTCGGCACTTCCCCACCGAAAGCGCTCGCAACTTTGTTAATTCCGCTCAAGAATTTGTTAAGGCCAGATTCGAAAGTTTCGACTGCTTTGCCAATGTCTTCACCAACCGTTTGGACTGTTTTGTTCAAGAACTCGGTGGTATCTTGTATCACGCCGAGCGCAGCTTGAGTGCTACCTCTGACAACCATCGTGAATAGACAAAGGTATGTTTGGTACATAACTTTGATGAAAAAGATTATAAGCGCTTCGACTCCAGTGATCGTGAGCAGCAGCATGGATATGAGGCCTTTAATCGCTGCCTCAACACTAGAGGCTGTGAGCTCATTCACTCCCTGAGACAGATAATGGGGCATTGAAGCCATCGAACTCCCCATCGTCTCAACTGCTGTGCAGGCAGACTGGGCTTCGCGCTTCGCTACGTCCATGTCCGACTGCATCCCAGTCGCCGCTATCAAAACTCGGACCAGGACAAGGAGGAGCAAGATCGTCCAACGGTTGAGCCACACTTGTGATAAACGAGCTCGCAACCCTATATATGGTGTGATACCATCGGGGTGCAGCGGTACGGCACGTCCAGGACCGCCATTGGGATCATGCGCGCCATACGGCGGGAGTAGCGGGAAAATAGATCGTCCAGACCTCGAAAACACCATGTCGATGGGTTGGATGGGGTATAGAGGTGGGCTCTGAAAGGGACTGATACCTCCGAGATGGCACAGCGTGAGCAGTGGTGTTGAACGAATCCGTAGATGAAATTCTATTATTCAGAAACGAAAGGTAGTTGTATACCAAAGAGTAAGTGCCGGCCAGCAGCAACCTTTTTTTAATTTAACAGGGGACAAATTATTGGAGAGCCATAACACAAAGTCATATATACTGCTGACGTAGAAGAATGAATGTAGTGACAAGGGAAATGTGTTGGTGGTATGCATAGAATAGGACAATAGTTCAATATAATGGATCCAACAATCAAGAAGGGGCCCACCTTTTTATTATTCTTGAAAGGTCAAGCGATCGCCTGGGAACTTTGCGAAACCAGCAAAGCAAAAGAAAAAAAATTGAATTGACTGGGGGGGAGCCGTCTTTGGGCGTAAACAGACAGCGATGTCCACCCGGGGACGTGCTATATGGGCCACTCATAAGCCGTAGACACGAAAATAGAAGTCTACGGACACAAGGATTAGCTGAAGACTCTGCAGAAGTTTGTTTCACTTTGTGCATGATTAGTGGGCGGCTCTTCTCAGTGGTTTCTGCAGAGCGCTGTCAAGAACCAATATTAGTACACTCGAAGCCGGCGCTTAAGAAGCCCGGCATTGTCCACCAATCCTTTATCCTCAGCCAGTGGTTGCCAAACAATGCGAGATGTTTCTTCTAAGAAAATACTTAGTCTCGTCATTATGTGGAGCCATGGTCAGGCTTGAATAAAGACTTTATTTGTTGCCTCGAAGGCTTCAACATTTGCGACGTTTCTTGTTCCATCTCGCGCTGGGGTATCAAAGATCAGAGCGCGCATTAACATGTCAACTGGATGCAAATTAGCCGCCCTACATTTCTGAGTACTGCGATCTAGCATCCTAGATGAGAATCTAATTCTGGTAGTTGTTAAAAATAAAAGTGGGTGCAGTGGTAGGTCGTGTATGAAACCTTTAAGCAAGTGGGTGGGAAATAGATTTATATCTTGACTTCCACGTGATGGGCTCACTCAAGTACTATTATTTTATCGTAAGAGGCACAGGAGACATTGTAGGACTCTCGAGAATCTCAAATATGGATTAGACAAAGCGGTTTCAGAAATACCCTTGTATGATATGCCACAGCCACAGAACTCCACATAACATGGTCAGGGTTGAATAGTTCTCTATATATGTGAGATATGATTGCTCTAGCAAAGGGACAACCAGCCCATACAACATTTACGATTGTGTACTACCGCTTTCTAAGATGCCTCTGTTCTATATGGTACTTATATCTATATTCATGTGTATTTTTGTATTTTGTATCTTGTATTTTTTTTTACTCTGTTTTGGGAGAGTAGTATGGCACCCTCCACTCTGATACGCAACGTACTCTCCACTGGCCAATATGTGCAAAAGAGTCAGTGCACGGGGATACTATAGCAATAGTATGTGCAGTCTATCTAGATCATACCACACTTACCTTTCTTGCTATTATTATTGGAATAAATGTAACTCGGTTGAGGAGTGCAGCATACAGACTCTTCCGGAACCTGTTGTCCAACAAGGTTAACATAGACACTGTTTACGGCTCGGCGACACGAGTAAAAGAAATCATTTCTATCCTGAAATAATGTATAGGAAATACATATTGAAACAACTATCTCAAGGAGATGTGAAAATCTACCATTGGGGCAATTATGATCTCCATCAGGCTCTGGGCCGTATGAAAAAGGCCATAGAATGCTTCTTTAATTTACAGTTGATCTCAACCCTGAAAAGATATTCAATCATCTCTCTTTGGAGTTGTATATCACCTACAATCTCTTGTAAACGAATTCGATTGTCCTTTTCTCTTTTTTTGAACCTCTATTTGAGGAGGCATAAAAGGCTCATCCAAATGGAATCACCCCCAGGGTCTTCAGATAGGGTTGCTTACCCAGGCAACAAGGCAGAAAATAGAGACCAAGGACAACCTCTAGAACAGAAGTCACTGTCAGGAAACAAAGACTCAATAGAAGATGCAATCACTTCATATGGGCTTAAGGTAAAGACAGGTCTTCAATTGGACCAAGTGAGACTCAGTGATAGATATGTGCTGGAAGTGCAGCAAGTGCAGCAACTGAATAAGGCGTCTGACTTCACTGTCACGGATCGTGACAAGAACGTGACAACAAACACAAGTCAGGAATCTACCGAGATGAGTACTTCTACGAAAGACGAAATGGTTCTTTGTTCTGGTCAGTTGATTTACTGTAACTTTACTTTTCCTTATCTTGTTGCAACCTCTCTGGCTCTCTGTTGTACAGGAGTGTTAACCAGAAGTCTACAAAATAGAAGAAACCCAAAAACAAGCTCTTGAGAAGAAGAAGCTCCGCACAGAAGCCATTGCTTTCATCTGTTCTCAGACGCAGGCTCGCCTGGCCCGGTTTGGGGCATTGTCTGAGGAGATTTCATTATGCCGAACAAGTGAGCAATATCACTGTTACCCCAACGATAGTAAAAGCTTGTCTATTCCCAACCAGGTCCCTACCGAGCTGAGCATTACATCTACCGTCACGATGGAGCCAGTCCAGGCATCTAAAAAGAAGAAAAAGAAGAAGAGCAAGAAGAAGCCTAAGAAGCGAGTGCCCCTTGATATTGGAAGCATTGACTCCCTCAACATGAGAAAGTTGAACCAGGCCAGTCTAAGTGCGCGTGTGCCAAGCGTGCAGTCCTCAAGTGAGGAGGCACCCTCAAGTGATGGCCCGTCTTGTTTGACTCAAAGCCAGGATCTGTCGGAGTCCAGCCCATCCTTGTACTTACAGGAATCTAATCTCAAGACTAAGCATATGATCTCTGCTGACCTGGGGAAGGACTTTGCAGCCCCTTGTGCGACTCAATATAAAAACAGATTGCAAGTCGAAGGCAAGGATACGACTGAATGCCACGAGGGTTGCTCGATGGAGTGTGTATTGAGTACTGGTCCTCGTGAGCAGACCTACCGGGATGCACTTCTGGGTACAATGGATCACAGAGATAAAAGGCGAGTCTCAGGTACAGATCCGACCACAAAAGATGACATAGCAGAGCACAACGCTGCGCTCCATGCAATTCCAACCCCGCTTGCAATCGAAGAGTGGCCCAGTATCACTGGACAGACGCCAGCTGGGAGAGATACACGTGATACAAGCCCAAAGGCTGCTTCTTCGATCGATTCAGTCCAAGACGAGGAGGTATCAAACACCGGATCTTCCACACGTGCGCAGCCATCGCGCCTTGGTCACTCTACATGCAAGAATAAGGCTTCTTCAAGGGAAAGACTGCCTCCTATACAAGAAGCGACAAGTGAGACGGCCCAGGGTTATCCACGTGTAAAACCGCTTTCTCCTCATGCTGAGCGAGGTAGTATATCTAGCGAGGTTCAGAGTCACCTTACATGTACACCGAAGTCCTCAAAATCTACCTCCACAGGTTGGACTAGCGCCGAACCTCAGGGCACGCCACAGACCGAATCCTCGGAGATTGACAATACAGAAACCAAGAACGACCACCAGAAGATTTCCACCGAGACCAGAACTGTTGTGATCTCCCAAACGAAGGGCAGCCATGCACATCCCTCATCATCTCTGAGCCTTGAGAGACCAGGCCAATGTGCCACAGCTGCACAAAAGTACATATCGACCCAAAAACCAGAAGGATTTTTCTGGCAGCTCGATAGCCACGGATTCCCTTGCGCGAAGGCAGAATGTGAGAAGCGCTGTAATTTATGGGATGGCGCAACTGTCATCTGCCCCCGATGCGGACCATTCTCAGAAATTCGTTATTGTTGCAAAGAGCACCTACTGGAAGACATCAAGTACCATTGGCTGTACTGCGGACAGATGACCTTTGAGCATCCTTGCCGAGAGAATTCGATCCCCCGGGATGTGAGAGACGGACCACTTCTGGTTCCTTGTCTTCACCCTTATGACACACCCGAACGTCATCGCCAGGCCGTTTATTTCAATGCAAAGGTTCGTGAGGGGGACTATTTTATCTTCTCGGACTGGACCGATCTGGTGAAAGCCGGCTTCCCCGAGAACAACGTTGAGGTGCGGTGTTCAAGTCGTGTCGTCTATACCATTAGGTTCGAAGACGCAAGTGAGAAAGACCGGTTTCGTCGTGTTCTAGCGACATGTCTCTTCAGTACGTCGACTTCCTTGATATACAATTTATACTTACTAATGACCCATTTCCTTGTAGTGACCATCGAAGTTACCGAACTTGTGGATTATCTATTCCGGCTAATTCGAGACAAACTCCGATCACTGGCTGCTCCCATAGAGCTTGAAGCCACGCTCAAGTATCAATTCCAACAAGAATTCTGCGTGACCCTACAGCCACATATCACCGGAGAGAGACATGCCTGTGTGACCGACTGGGATGGAAGGAACCGTCGTAATTGTCAGGATGCTATCTGCCGAGCTGAATACCGTCGTTTGCTTGGATCCCTTGGGGGAAAGGGTCATTGTCAACTCATTGATCACTTGGAAGGCAGCTACTGGATTCTTCGAGCGGTGAGAACCACCCATCCTGGCGTAAGTGACGCCAAAGCGCGTATGTGTGGAGAGGGTTTCAGCGACGTCGCGGATGAAGATAGAAGAGAGTTCCGCCGGGGTGCAGGATGGGATGGCGCAGGGACTGGCGACATGGAGATTGAGGGAATCAATGATGATTGACTAGTTCTTCATTTGATCCAGCGAAAGGGTTTGGACCGCACCGCCGTAGTCTAGAGGCTGGAACTCAAGACGCAGCTGCAATAGTCGACACTAGTTTTTTGGTGATGCCTTTCATCCTTCCAGGGTCGATCTTTTATTGATCATGCATTAGAAGTTTCAAGGAACAACTAATATTCTGGAAGTCGAGGAAGTGGTCGGAAGAGAGATTTCAGGAACTGCTCGATGCAGGTCGTTGAAGCTCAAACCTTGGACTGTCAAAGGGCCAATGCCATCACAACAACGGTAAAAGCCCCCTCAGAAAAAGAAAAAGAGAAATGAAAAAAAAACAGAAATGAAAAGAAATGAAAGTAAAAGAAAAGAGCTACTGTGGCCACCTCGGCCAGAGTTCTGTTAAATCTTTCTATGTAATCTAAACCCATAAGTCTAGCAGGGATAGCTCATGCCATTGCGGTTCTCTTTTCTACACCACCAAAAAAGCTTTTGCACTAAGCATAACTTCACTGTACAATATACTTCTTCAAGCCGCGCAGTCTCTCCTTGGCGGTCTCCAAAACATCATCATTTTTGCATACAGCAAACCGGAGATAATCCTCCGCAATATGGGCATTGGCGTCAGTGTAGAACTCGGTTGGAGGAATGGCCGCAACGCCAACCTCATGGATGAGGAACCAGCAAAGCTTGAAGTCGCGGGGACGGCTTGCGACATGAGGAGGGAAAGGGTAATCTTCCGGTAGCTTCACTGAAGACATGTTTGCGAGAACAAAGTAGCCACCCTCAGGGTCAGAGTACTAGTGACATTTGTTAGAGGTCATTCAAAACAGCTTGGGCTCGAAGATGTCATCTCGTGAGAATATACCGGAATGTTAAGCTCGTCAAATATCTCACAGAAGCGCTCCATCTTCTTCTTCATTTCGGTGCGACTCTCATCCCAGAAGCCAGCCTTATCGGCTTGCTCAAAAGCAACAGCTGCAGCTTCCTGGAGGGGAGACACGCTACTGTAGCAGATTCGAGTGTGTGCACCAGCCACGTACTTGATCAGATGCTCAGGGCCAATGAGGTAACCAACCCGCCAGCCAGTAGCGTAGAAGGCCTTACCAGCCGAGCCCACGGTGAGAGTGCGCTCGTAGAGCTCAGGCGATAGCGTAGCGATCCTAGTAAAGGGAACATAGTAGAGACGGTCGTAGACTCGTCAGAAAGGATGATGAGATTGTGCTTGATGCAGAGCTCGCCGATTTTCTCAAGTTCATCACGAGAGAAGACCTTTCCTACAGGGTTGTGGCTATTGTGGTGATTAGTATTTCGCTAAGGCGTGGTCACTGGGGCAAGTAATGCTCACGGCGAGTTCAAAACCTAAGGAGTCAGATGAGATGTACCGAGGAGGAGATAAGGGAAGCTCGCTTACAATCATTCTAGTCTTGGGATTAATAGTCTTCTCCAACTCTTCAAAGTCTATAGACCATTCCGAAGCTGGGGAGGTCCTTGTAGCTCCATCCTTGGGAGGGTGAAGGGGGACATATCGAATGGTACCACCGGGCATCTCGATGTTGCTGATGTATCTGTTCTTGGGTGTCAGACATAGGCAAGTTGTTGCGCCGTAGTCTACTCACTGGTCAAAGAAAGGTTCGAAGATTATAACCTCATCGCCAGGTTCAATGAATCCCATAAAAGCACTTAGCATTCCTTTGAATTGTTAGCCAGATAAATTCAAGCTGTCCCATACCATGATAGGCTATTATTACCTTCATTTGCACCTGTGGTGATCGTAACTTCGGTATCCGGGTTGAGCTTTCGGCCGAAGGATGGAGAATATGCATCCGCAATAGCTTGCTTGAGGCGAGGACGACCCTGTACCGAAATGAGCCGGTGTTCGGGTGCATCACCCTTCGATCATTATCGTACCTTGGTCGGGGAGTACTGGTTACATTCAACTTTGTCGAGAGCCTCCTTTGCGGCATCAATTGCAAACTGAGGAGGATTATAGCCACTGAGAGAGGGTATGTAATCAGCAGGTCAGGTCACTGCCTGGGTCCAAATACCACACTTACAAGAATCCCTGCCCCATATTCACAATAGGCTGAACGGGGGAAGCCGCAGCGGCTTCATTGACGATTGACCTGGAAGTCAATTAGACCGACGATCCAGCAACAGTTCTGTTCCAACGATTATTCCCATACCAAACATCCTGTCTTTGGCCAGCGACCCGTTTGGCCGGGCGAAAAGGGTCAGCACGAGAGGTGGTCGCGGACATTGCTCTGGCGCGGGGATCGAGAAAGCGGGGTGACGTATGTCTCGAGAACAAGGGCTGTTGTGCTGGAGTCTTGAACCTCGCGATTGCGGTAGAGATGGAAGTCCGGTGGCCCAAAAACATAGGTGAAGAGAGGATCGAGGGTGATCAGGTGCGGGGAGAAAGTAATTTAATTTGATGATCCGTCGCAATTGCAGGACTGGACTGTAGTAAGATGATAGGGTGCCTGAGGCTGCTGTTCCTAAACGGTGTAGGGCGCAAATGGCGTGCTTGGGCGTATGCATACGTAGCAAATGCCGGCATGGATGTCCCTCGATTACTCATTGACACGAAACCCCACCCAAATCAATTAATGGTCGAATCGGGAAACGCGTGAGATCACGCGTCTGGCCATTGTTTGAATTGACGGTTTGACGGATTATGATCGAATTGCTCTGACCCCCAACAACCCGATTCCCCATCTCCCTCGATGATCCAAGCACTATGGTGTCTTGTCCGATATGCGGGAACTCTGTATCATCTCTGAAAATCAACGACCATATTGATTCCAATTGTCAAAACTTTATTGATGAGCCAACATCCAGCACTGGGGACCTGGCTTCCTCGCAGAAGGCAGAGGTCCCCAGCTTTTTCCAGCCTACCTCGGCGCGGAAAACATCCGCTCAGCCCAACTCGCACCCCGACTCCTCGCCTTCGCAGAATGGTACTCGCAAGAGACCCTCGGCGCCTGAAGCGGAAATAATAACCGATGGCAGCAAGAAGACGAGAAACGATGCGGAGCAATATGTGAAGAGGCCAAGAGTGAGCGCATTGCAGAAGGCAGCGCCGTTAGCAGAGCGCATGCGACCTCGGACTCTCGATGATGTCTGCGGTCAAGACCTCGTTGGCCCTCACGGCGTTCTTCGCGGGCTCATTGAACACGACCGAGTCCCAAGTATGATATTGTGGGGTGGTCCCGGAACTGGTAAAACAACAATCGCGAGGGTTATCGCTTCAATGGTTGGGAGCAGGTTTGTGGAAATCAACAGTACCAGCACTGGGGTTGCAGAGTGCAAGAAGATATTCTCTGACGCCAAGAGCGAGCTTAACCTTACGGGAAGAAAGACCATAATCTTCTGTGACGAAATCCACCGCTTCTCGAAATCACAACAAGATGTCTTCTTGGGGCCTGTAGAAAGTGGGCAAGTTACTCTTATCGGTGCTACAACCGAAAATCCCTCCTTTAAAGTCCAGAATGCGCTGCTCTCCAGATGTAGGACTTTCACCCTGGCAAAGCTTACTGATCAAGATGTCAAATCTATATTGGACCGAGCTTTACGGGTGGAGGGGCCAAACTACTCGCCTTCTGCTCTGGTAGATGACGAGTTGATTAACTACCTGGCAAAGTTTTCGGACGGGGATGCCCGGACCTCCCTGAATCTCCTGGAGCTCGCTATGGATTTATCAAAGCGCCCGGGGATCACTAAGGAAGAGTTAAAACGGTCTCTGACTAAAACTCTTGTCTACGATCGTGCGGGTGACCAACATTATGATACTATCTCCGCCTTCCACAAGTCCCTCCGGGGCAGCGATCCGGATGCTGCCCTGTATTATCTCGCCCGCATGATCCAGTCGGGTGAAGACCCACTGTACATTGCTCGCCGTCTGATCGTAGTGGCATCGGAAGACATTGGCCTGGCAGATAACAGTATGCTCACTCTGGCTATTTCTACCCATTCGGCCGTGGAGAAAGTCGGGCTCCCAGAGGCGCGGATCAACCTCGCACATGCGACCGTAGCTATGGCGTTATCCAAAAAGAGTACCCGGTCATACAGAGGTCTCAACAACGCGTTCGCGGCATTGGCAGAACCAGGCATTGCCGGGCTACCGATTCCAATTCATCTGCGGAATGCCCCCACTCGATTGATGAAGGAACTAGGATATGGGAAGGAGTACAAGTACAACCCGAACTATTTGAATGGCGAGGTAGCACAGGAATACTTGCCCGAGAGACTTCAAGGCCGGAAATTCCTTGAGGATCTCGATCTTGGTCGTCAGGTTGACCCAGACCTCAATGGTCAGCGTTGAGAAAAACGCCTTTATGGACTAAAGCGTTTAACTTGTCCTCCAAGCTCACGTATTATGCACATGAGTGTGGCAGCTGAGCATTCTCAGCTGTGGGAATTGGTGTTGGGAACTGAGACCCGTTCAACCCTGATGAGCCAGATGCCGAGATGGGCTATGAAACTACAAAGCCGCTCGAATCGCAGCTTCAACTGCCCAAAGGATGAGTCCCCTATGGCAGTCACTGGAAGGGCTGGAAATTCAATCAATGGTACGCCCATTGACAGTCAAGCGACTGAATGATTATGGCGAACCCGACGCTGACAAAACAACAAACTTGACCAACACTTTGCTAAAGAATATGAGCGTACTTTCGGTCCGCGATTTGACAGTGAAGATATGGTATACTGCCATTTCTCCAGGAGTTTTCGGTTTTTTTTTTTTCTACCTTGGTCTTTTGGGACTCGCAGGCGGCAACGGGCATGGTTCTAGTGCGGGCTAACTAATAAAGATAACCAACCATAAGATGTAAAGTGTGGATTGTAGATACAGTCTTATACTCATATGTAAAGAAATCTACTCTGTGCAAGAAGTGAATGAGTTGGTATGAAATTCCGCTGTGACTGTAAACAAAAGAGGCTACTGCTTTGATGAATGAATTTACTCCGCGTCACCTTAACTTGGTCGCGTCTCCGCAGCCCGACAACCTGACAGGCAATCAATCCTTCCAACCCATCCCCACAACAACCACACGGCTCAGAACAATTCTCCGACCCAATTTACCGTAACCAAAACCCTTTCTCTTATTTTACGGAATATCTGCCTCTTCTGACAAATTGATCACGTCCCGGTGCTTTTCACCGGCGATCACGCACCGCGGGATCTCATAAACACCAACCACGACAACAACCACCATGGCGTCGCAAGGGTTTGGCTCGCGCTCATTCGCCTCGACCAGGCTACCTGACCGGTCTATGAACGCCAATCCGACTCCCTTCGCCGCGTCTACCTTCTCCCGCCAACGACTAGGAGCTCCAGGATCCGGTGACCAAGGAGCCGACGCAGCGAGATCCTCGCAACAGGCGCCACAGCCACCAGGGCATTCACAGACCCACGGCCCATCACAGGACTCGAATCCCCTGAGTCGATTAACAGAGGAACAACGGGAAGAGATCAATGAAGCTGTAGGACCCCCTTATTGCACTCCCGTTAAAAAAAAGGCGGAAAGGCCAGCTAGAAAGCTAACATCAACACCCTTCTTCTCAAACCAACAGTTCACCCTCTTTGATCTCGACCGCGACCAACATCTAGACTACCATGAGCTCCGCGTCGCTTTCCGCGCTCTCGGCTTTACTCTCCCCAAGCAAGAACTCATCTCCCTTCTCACCACCTACGGCGTACCCCGTCCCCAAGTCCAGCAGCAATCCTCAGCCCAACAACAACAACAGGCTAAGACCGCTCCCGCCACGAATCCCCAGCACCCGTCCAACCTGCTCATGCCCCTCTCTGCCTTCCAGGCCGTGACGGCGCTGAAGATCCTAGAGCGCGACCCCCGGGATGAGATTCTGCGAGCGTTCGAGCTCTTTGACGAGGGCGGCAAGGGGTACATCGATCTGGAGGATCTGAGACGGGTTGCGCGGGAGTTAGGTGAGACAGGACTCGAAGAGGAGGAACTGAGGGCTATGATTGAGGAGTTTGATCTGGAGGGCGTGGGTGGTGTCACCCGGGAGGCGTTTGTGAGTATATGTTGGCAGTGATTACCTTTGTGTGTCCTCCTTTCTTTCGCTTTTCCCTCTCTCTCTCTCTCTTTTTGTTTACGGTGAAAATTGGTTTGGTTGTGTAATGTCCTCTGTTGCGAGATTTATCATATTTGTTGGACTTGGCTTTGTGGCTCGATCCTGGGGATTGATTAAAAACCTTTTATGTTGTGTACAGGCAATTACTTCTTATGCCCTGAGAGTGATTGGATTGTGTGAACAGATGGTATCATTCTGTGACTTGATTCTTCTGCATTGTCTGTTTTCCTTTTTGTTTTCTTTTTCTTGGCAGCATTTCGAATTTGTTGGATGTTTCCCTTGGGCATTGGATGGGCGCCTTATCGGTTGTGGGATTTTCCCCCTTTGGATGAATTATATACTAGTCCATTGCGTCTTGATTTACTGCGTGTTGGTATGGGACATTGTAATTGAGAAATCGGTGCTATTATAGACGTACGTCTGCAATTATGCATTTGCTCGGTCTTCTACGGGCGGTCCATAAACGGGACAGCAATCAATATTTACTAGGTATCGCACTCCGAACACCCGAGGGAGCGCGCGTCTCAATTATACAAGGGCACTATTTATCAACCAGCTCGAGAACAAACATGACTAGGAAAGAGCACCAAAAAGCCCAAGGCCACGAAGACCGAGAGAAGTAGGGGTCGGGAAGATAGGTATAGAGCAAACAAGACATGTCACCAAGTCTTCCATGCAAGTGCCACATATTACTATACTTGCGCCGGAGCTAAAAGAGAACTGAAAGAAAGAAAGAATACCACCAGTATGCAATGTGCGCAGATTCGTCATGAGAATTCGTGTCAGATGAAGTGTAAAATGTATATATAGCAACAGATAATTAAGCATATCGAGGTGCTTGGTTACCATACGCTGGGGGCGGATATGGCGGCGGAGGGTCTGCAAGCCCCTGATATCCGCGCGGCGGCCCATTCGACCACTGATTCATAGGGATCGGTTGCTGCATAGGGCGAGCCCAAGGTCCATATGAACCGGCAGGCGGTGGCATGGGCTTTGCACTCGGTCGTGCCCGACGACAACGGTTGATCAAGCACCACAGAATGGACAGAACAATCAGCCCCCCAACACCACACGCAATGCCGATGACTAGGTTCTTGTGGTCATCAATCCAGCCTTTGACACTAGAGCCATCGCATTTTCCGTTCTTGCAATGGCCACCACCACTACAAGGGGTGCCGTCCAAGAAGTTCTGGTTGACCCCGTAGCATTGACCAAATGTGTTAGAGGAGCAGACTACTTCACAAGACGAGCCATATGCAGAACAAGCATACGTTTCGTTGCTATGCAGCAAGCTACCCATGACGGACCGACACTGGTAATCTCGACTAGTACACTGTCCGCTGGCGCAAGTCAGGCCGGCTGAGGAATCACCACATTTCGTTCCATCTTTCTTGAAGGAGTCAGAAGGGCAAGTACTCGACGAGCCGCTGCACGTTTCTTCCTCGTCGCATTCGCCACGGCTGGCTCGACAGACAGTTCCAGCAGAAGAGAATTGGCATTTCGAGCAGCAGCTATCATTGGCGTCATCGCAAACCGCGCCGCTCTTGAACTTACACGTTTTGGCATCACAGCAACTGTTTTCTCCACAGGACTCTTCTCCGCCACAATCACAGTCTTCGCCCGACTCAACAATGCCATTACCACATTGATGGCCAGTATAGGTGGTGACCCCTCTGTTGTCGGAAAGGCAACTGGACTTGACGCTGTTGCGACCCAGGGCCGAGCAAATGTTCCCGATTGTACACTTGGAAAACTCGGTGATATCTGTGCCCGTAGTGGGGTTCATAATATACTGCCCCTTTGCATCACAGGAGGATGCAGTTAAAGGACAGCATTGCGATGATGCCTCAAGATTTTGCCCACATGTCTGGGTATCACAATCATGAACCGCTCCGAACGTGTGGCCCGACTCATGCGCAAAGATCTGCCATCCACCACCGGAGGAGCGGACGACGACGTTGGTGCCACTGACTGCGTTCGCAGCATCTGATACAACGTCTGCATTACACAACTGCCCAAGCCATGCCAACCCAACCTCGCTGCCTGTGGGGCAGTTGCTCATCAGGGTCCAATAAGCATTGGTATCTTTTTGCTGCCCACGCCACTTGGAAAACTTATCCAGTCGAGATGAGATATTCCCCTCGGAACATGGCATGTTCCACTCTGCTGAAGCGGGCGGAGTTTGTGGGCAATCCTTTTCGGTGATGGTTAGATTGCGTAGGCCGATGGAGATATTGAAGGACTTTTCATAGATGTTCGATGCGCTGTTGACAGTATTTATGATCCATTTTTGGGCGGCTTCTTTGTCATCAAACGAGCCGGTGAAGCCACAGTCCGTAGCGATACCGATCAACGCGACTTTCTTGGTGTCGGGGCAACCAGACGTATCACCAATGGTCGACTTCAAGCTCACACCACCACTGTTACCCGAGACACCCCCAGTGTCAGATTGCCGCTTGGTGAGTCCGAACAGTGAATTGAGAGACATAGCACCCCATTGACTCATGTCCTCCTCGAATTGGAGAATCGGGTGACTTGGGTCGGCGTTGAAGCTGAGTTTGTCGGCTTGGCACGACGAGGAGACGGGGAATGAGCGCTTCAAGTCGGTGTGCAGTTCCCGGATCATATCAGAGTCCCGATAGAAGACCATGTATTCACCTTTCCGGTCTGGGATGTCCACATCTTGCTGACGTTTATTTTGCAGGTATGTTGATTTCAACTCGACATGATGTTTATCGTCGTGGACGCTGAAAACTCCTTCAAATAGAGGTTGCGATCCGTCATTCTTCAGGTAAATCCGGGCCCATCCTACAGGATCCCACATGCCTTTCCCTCTCCCAACCAACGCACGGCCTTTGAAGACCTTGTGTTCATGTCGCTCGATGGGCTCTTCACGTTGAATGTTTCCATGGCGATCCAAATACTGCACATATGCGTCTTCGGCCAGGATATCATGGTTCGGTTCTAATTCTAGTTTTATTCGTTGATTTTTGTCACGCAGGTTGAAAGTGACATCGAAATGAGAAAGGTGATCGACTTGATGGGAGGAGGTATGAATTCTAGGATGATCTAGAGTCGATATACGCTGAATAGCATTTGGCTCCTGCGACCGAGCTGTTCAATATTTCAAGGTTAGGAACTGGTAAACGCTGAGTAGTTCGGGAAGGAAAATTTATGCAAACCGACCTTCTACATGAGCTGCAAGGAGTGAGATTGCACTGGTAGCAAACCAAAACGATTGTTTGAACAACCTCATGACCGCTGCTGGTGGCTAACGCCCAGGGTGTTAATCGATTCCGACCGACAGATGGGCAGTAAGACAATGGAGTGGGCGGAAAAGTCTAGAGGTCCCCTTGGCCGAGCAACAGCATCAGGCAACAACAATAGAAGCGATGCCGCCGTTTCAAACCAACTGACCAAGTTCGATGTAATAAACGGTAACTTGGTTGATTCTGGTCGACAGTTGCTCTCCCGCAGCTCCCAGTCAACGGTATAAGCACGCAATATGCAAGTGAACGATAGGGGGATCCTTCCAGGCAGCGAGCAATCGGTCAACTAGAGACGCCACGGCGATACGCTTGGCTGGGGCGCAGCAGTCTTGGCGGATGCGACGATGTGTTGCTGGAGTGAGCGAGATCAACAAATCGAACGAGCGTGATGAGGTAGACGGAATCGGAAATGGAGAGGGGATATCTCCAGGGTATGGAGGGAGGAATAGAGAACGAATGGGGGGAGGGGAAGGAGGTTGTCGTGGAGATCAACCAGCGAAAGATGAGATGGGATTCGGATGTCGGATGTCAACACGATGCGGGAGGAATGAAAGAAAATCGGGGTTCAACAAACTAGTCTGAGAGTGGGTTAGGAATGGTCCCTTAGGCGGATTAGTGAGCGGATCAATTGGCTGTCCACAGCCTCAGGGTTGGGATCGGCGGGGAACTGGCGCGTTACCTGTGGCTGGAACTTTTAGTGCTGACAGTATATAAGGCGATATTAATGTTGTCGGGAGGGACAGAGGAAATGAAGACAGTTTCAAGACAGAGTCTTCCCCAATCGTACAAGAGTCGTACCTCCAAATGCTCCAGGGCTGTCGCGGAGAGATTCCCACCAAGGGACAATTAGTAGTGGATCTGAGACGACAAACAATTTGCTAGGATCATGTGTTCAGGGTCTAAGCTCTAAAAGGACCAGCGCAGGGTAGCCCTAGGATCCCTTATTGCCTAGGCATCCAGGTTTCAGCCAAAAGATAGAGAAACAGAAACAGAGGGGGAAAAAGTAAAACTAAAA
>NW_015378559.1:0-22320 GCF_001204775.2 Aspergillus nomiae NRRL 13137
TTTGGTGGAAGTAGAGTTTAGGCAATGTGTTGAGTACTTATTATACTAGCAGGTAGTACGAAAGTAAGTATGAAAGTGAGGAGAAAAGAAAGAATACCCAAGTGGGCTCATACTTGTACATAGTTTATCAGATATTAAACCGTCGAAGAGAGAACAGCCATCACGGTTAAAAGGTACCCAGGTGCGTAAATTATC
The DNA here is from genome assembly GCF_001204775.2 of Aspergillus nomiae NRRL 13137. Lineage (NCBI taxonomy): Eukaryota > Fungi > Ascomycota > Eurotiomycetes > Eurotiales > Aspergillaceae > Aspergillus > Aspergillus nomiae. The sequence continues at coordinate 196 of NW_015378559.1, forward strand.
CCTTTTAGGTACCTACGCAAGGTGCCTAGGTACTTACTTAGTACTTAGTACTAGTTACAGACGGAATCCTCCTCCTCCTCCTCCTTCCTCCCCGTGACTACGGCCACTAGAACAAATACTATGTAAAACAACGATATTTCCCTTCCCCACAGCCAAGAAAACCTCCCCCCAAAGGAAGAAACTTGAAAAACGGCAATTCCGAATCCGGCTAAATAGCCATGCAGGGCCAAGCAAGGAGGAAATCAATGAATTTGATGATAATTCCCCACATTCGCCGGACCCAGGATTCTGCTTACTACTGACAACGGAATTAGTCTTCCTTAGACCGCAACGTGGGCTCAGGGAGATTGTGGGGGAGAGGCGCAAGAATCGCCTATCAGGTTGCGAGGTGCTGCAGATCGATGTGGTTGGCGACTTCAGGTACGACGCGTGTGATTTGTCTTGGTTTTATCCATTGGGTTGTGGGGGTGGGTTTCTTTTTTTCTTTTTTGGTTTTTGGTTTTTTGAGGTTTTGAGTCATACGGGCATTACTAAGACTTTGGGGTAGTTAGTTAACTGAGGTAGTTAGGTACTGGTGGACTTGTACTGGTTGGGTTTGGATTATGAGTGAATGAGTTTGGTTTTGATTGAATGGTTTTTGGATTTTTGATTGGGCTTATTATATAGCTATTTAGTTGCACATGTGGTGACATGTTCATGTGAGAGACTTTTTCTATTAGATACATGCTTGTCGATGATGTGGTTCTTGTGAACACCCTGTAACTCCGATCCTGCTGCGCTTGCGCTTCCGGCCTGAAATATGTATATGGAAATGAAAAAAAGAGATTCGTTGCTTCGTGACTTCGTAAGTGGAGATTATGCGTATGTTCTGCTGGGGGTAGGTGGTGTCCCCAGGACGCGTAGTGGTAGTGTATAATTGGAATGGCTCGCCGGTTACCCCGAAATGCGAACGGGTATGCACTGCGCAGGTGATTGCCACAGGTGTTTTGTCTTCTCGAGACAGTTGCGGCCTTTCTCTAGGAGACCTTGTTGGTTCTCGTCGGATGGAGAGGGAGCAGGAGCAGATTGGTCGAAGGAGACGGTGAAGGTCACCTGGACGGGCTCCTTGTCCGAAGGGGCGTCCGTAGCAGTACTCTCTTTGGCCTTGGTCTCGGAGTCTTCCTTCTCTTCCTCGGAGGAGTCACTCCGGTAAGAGTCCTTGTCCTGAGCGTCGTCGCGCTTGCTGTCTTCTTCCTCCTCTTCGGACTCGTCATCCTCCAGTTCGAAAGAGTTGATCCGAGTAGTCATGTCCTTCTGTGCCCACTCCATAGAGATAACATGCAGGCGGAAGTGACCGAGACACCGTCTGATATCTGGGTCTGGGGCAGTGGCCTCCCGGGCGAGCTTCTGGCGCGACAGGGTGGTGAGCTTGTAAGGCAGGGATGTCTTGTCGGCAAGAGGGGGCCAGCGCTTGTTCATGGAAGGGTTGTTGGAGGAGAGAGGAGAGGAGGACGCCTGTTTCGGCATAATATCGATGGTAGCTACAGCCATGGTCGGCGGTTGCTCGGTTGTAATATTTTTCTTCTCTTCTTGTGCTTTCTCGTCGGATGGTTTAAGCGATAAGTTGAATGGAGTGAAATTGCTTGCGCGGTGATAGTCAATGCGATAGATTGCGAGGAATATTAAGTACGCTAAATTGGAGCACAATGCGAGTGAAAATCTGGGGGAGAGGGTAAAAGAGAAGAAAGGAAAATGGATTGGGGGGAGGAAAGTCTTAAGAGAGGCCAAGGGGAGAGGGGAATCACCAGAGAGAGAAAGGCCAAGGCATTCCAGAATCCAGACCCAAGAAAACTAGGGTTGCGTAGTACGGGAGACCCCAAAACAGAAACCCGACCTGATGACCATCTGATCTGGCAGATTCTGCAAGCGGACGATCCAGCGAGGCCTAGACTCACTGACCCAACTAAGTCGTCCACCGGGAGACTGCTTCGGGGCTCTTTCCCTCACCAATCCCCCCTGGCCATCGGCCACCAACTAAACCTGGTTCATAATGCATGGAAGTGTTCGAAGATTTAGTCCCTTTTTGCCAGGGCCTTCTACGTCCACCGTAGCCTACCCCATCGTGGTTTCGGTGGTGAGGCGAATTGCTGACCGAGACCAGCGCAGGTTCTGCCAGGAGGAAAAAGGGTTGCGTACTGCGCACTACTGGGCGACTCCACTACAAAAACCAAGTGAACCAGCTGACCAAGGGGTGGGTCCGGCTCCGTCGGCACCATGGAATCTTCCACGCCGGGGGGCAGTTTAGTCTACTCGTCAATGATTATTGATAATCATTTGGTACTTTTTTCTCCCTTTTTTTTTCGGTCGTTGATAATCATGACTGTGCGTTTTCAGTCTCGGTCTTAACCTTCTCAACCGAGTCATGCATTTTTGGCTAAACCACATTACCAACTCAAAGTCGCATCACTTTGTGTTTTCAGTAAAATGAAGGGGAGCCATCGGAAGATCCCAATGCAGGTGGAATGATACTACACCCAGAATCAGCAGGGACTCAATCGAAGAGGAATCGAACGATTTGAGTCAGGGATGCTCACGTGTGCCCATTGGCCGCTTTTTGCGGGGTCAAACTTTCAAGGTTAGCCTCGTTGCTATACAGAGTAGCGCTAGGCGGAAATGGTAATAGTCTAACCCTGATAAGGGTTACGCTAGCAAACCTTGCTAAGACTCTTAATCTCTGACTAAGGCCGAGACTCGTGTGGAGTTGCCCTTCGGTGAGAAACCATTGGAGGAAAATTCACTGAGTCCGGACGCAGTGCGACCTGAGGCATCGGTCTGATTTGACGCCTTTTTTATCGAATAAAGATACAGTTATCTTAAGTCGAAAAGATGGCGTATCTACTCCTACAGTATCCATACTACTCCGTGGGGTGCGTTCTCAAGTACTAGCATACAGTAGTCAGTCCACTTTTCCTTTCTGTTTTCGTTGAATGGGGAATCTGCCTTGGAATGGGCTGTGATGATGTAATACTCGCCCCATCATACAATTGACTCTGACAATACCAATGTGTATGACTTCATGACCCATCATAGAACCGTATATAAGGTTTATATGACAGCTCCATTGCCACAAATCGTCACTGCCCCCCCCAGTTGAAGTCATAATCTACATTTTAGATTTCGAAAGACACTAGGTTCGAAAAAGGTAACTCCGTCTCGCGTGGACAAAGGGCTGGGACGTCCGGGGAACTGGCTGGGACAAAGGGACCCGCTATACGGCGATCTTGATATCATAGAAGAGAGCAGAAGAGCAGGATGGCAGGAGGGCAGGCGATACGATACCATAATTGGAAGCTACAAAGCGAGGGATAAAGAGGGAACGGATGCTCCGAGGTTATCGCTAGCGAACCCGGTTTCTTTTCGATGGAATCGGAGGTCAACATCTCCAGCAGTAAAGACCCTCGTCTCCAGCACAGGACTGATCACAATGGACGTGTAGAATGAGGTCACAATGAAAGTAGCCTTGGCATCAGTACCTCACCACTGTACGTCCATTGTCAGTTCTGGATACACTTCAATGCTCTTCGGTGGACGGTGTTCAGGCCGAAGTCTAGATTTGCAGTGGGACTGAGGGTCCAGTCGTTGTTGTCATGAACGCAACGCTAACATTGGCCGGGTCAGGCTGAGATCATCCAATCCCGATAAAGTTTTCCTGAATCATCATATTTGGGATGTACTGTTACTATTGGAGGTTGAGATGTACGTGCAACATTCAAAGTCACCCAGTCAATCGCTGTTTTACAATCAGCGAGGCATCCCATGTCAATCAACTCGGGGCTATGGACCTTCATACATCCTCCTTACCGTCAGATGTTCTCGTACAGTTCTACACGGCTGTGCGGATCACGGTCGCAGTAGTATTTTTCACCATCACTAGAAAGCCCCCTTCGTTTCTGGTCCAAGCTGGCCCACCGTTGGCTGCCCTGACTACCGCGTTTTCTCCTTGCTTCATCGTGCTTCTCGTTCCATATTATCTTCGTCTCGCAACGCGGCGAACACTATGTGATGCGCCCAGATATGTCGATGAAAGTGTCTGTACAGACGTGGAAGAAGAGGATGAACGAACAGCAGTCGAGTTGAGCGATGTTGATATCAGTAGCGACGACACCGTCATTCACGATATCAATTGGGAGGAAGACGACAGCAATGTCAAAAAATGTGAGAGCCGTGACGTAGTGTTCTTGAACGAGATACCTGGCGAGGCCGGTCGGGATGGAGAAGACGTTGTCAAAGAGGGCCCGTCTGAGGGAAATGAGGAAGCACTACTGGATAGACGTGATATGATGCCGAGTGATGAGATTATTCACGACATTTCCCCAGATGAGGAAGACGCCGGGAACAGCGAAAGGCTCGAGGAAGCCGATATAGAAATTAGTGATGAGATCACTCGCGCTATTGATCTGGATGAGATGGTTGTCGGAGTAGACGCAAAGCTCGAGGAGAACGACATGGTGTCTTGTGGCCAAGCGCCAGACATTACTGATCAGAGCACTGAGGAAGACATTGTACGTGAACTTCCGCCTCCCAAAGTCAGTACCCACCAGACATCGCCCACCCCGGACTTTCCTCCATCTAGCACATTGTCCGGGAAAAGACTTCGCGCGTACTGGGACTCTGCACCCGGAAATGAACTGTACATCTCCAGACAAACAAGAATGTTCGAGTCGTTTCACGCTGCGCTCGAATCGAGGACGCGGCCTCCATGGTCATTCCGATGAGAGAGCAAAGGGGCTTCGAGGGACAGCCTGTCCTGCATCTTGATCCCAGTAAGTTTCGAGAATACAACGTACGTTCCACCAGTCTCGGCAATGCTGCAGTCGCCTCCATATAGTTGCACATGAGTCAAATACAAGATTCTGGGCTGCGTTGTCTCGGGTAATTGCATGGGACGCAGAGAGATGTTCGAGTTTTGAAACTCTGAACCACTGTTGCCCAACCGGATTGATCACAAATGGGATACATAGCGGGCGGGTCACCCGATACGCACGTTTAGCTGGTCTGTGGGTATACATTCACAGTATCAGTTGCGGCGTGCAGGGACGTGCATAGAGCTGCACCAGTGTAAGGGCCACGATACCTGCACCGATGACGGGCGGGCTTAACATCCCGGCAGTGTATAGATGCAGACACATCCAAGGCATAATTCCATCAGCAACGAAGTATCCATTACTCTGTCCGACGGTTAACACCAATACCGCCACCTGTTCACTGGCATGTCGGACAGGTTATGCAGTCCAGTTGAGACGGCTATGAGCTCCCCAGTCCAACCCCTGCAGAGTACAGGCCATCGGCTGGACTAGACCTAGTGTTTCTCCGAATCCGCGGTCTGGTCTGGTCTGCACCTGATGTGGAACTGCTCTGGTGATGACCTGCATACCATTTCCCTGTCTGTGACTGGTTAGTTGCTTGGCATCATGAATCACCTCCAATGATTCCACGTTCATCCCGGGCCTTCCCGGCTATCGTCCGTTCATTATCTCCCGCAGGACATGGATAGGTTACGCTGCACCTGGTTGAGAAAGCTTGAATCGTGTCATGTTGATTGGATGAAAGAGAAAATTTGCGGCAGTGGGAATGAAGAAGCGCCTAACACAGCCCCGATAGTCAAAGGACATCTGGGGACTGTGCAACCACACGATATGCGACGTCTGGAAGTGGCCTCAATCCATGGAAACCGTTGATGTTTAAGATTTACTGGCGAGTAGGACTAAACGGCGGAGATGGGATGCTGTGCCTAGTTACTACATACTGGTAATGTGCTACCGTTGATCTTGAGGTTGAAGTGGGGGGCGGCGTAGGATCAATGATGGTCGCGATGGCGCCATGTGTCTTATCTCAGGACATCCACCCTTTTGGGAGAGTATCCTTCTTACCAGTGATGTACTGTAAGTTACTGGGAGTGTGTGAATATCAACCACGCACGGTCCCCAGTGATCAACGCCTACTGTAGTTCCCGCTCAAGTGACCTTCCGGTGCAAAGTCAATCCGTCGTCGGCGCTGGTCATCTGCCCGTTGGAATGCCTGGACTCTGTGGGTTTGGTGCTCGGAGTAGCCTATAGGATTCGAGGATCTCCCTGGCATCGTCTGGAGCTGGTCGGCCGGGAGAGACTTCTCTGGTCGATCCAAGTATTTCACGTTGGAGTGTATCTGGGTACCAGATGTAACGGTTGTGATGGCGGATAGTTGACCCCTTCGGGATGGGTTCCGATTGTCTCTGATCTTTTGTCTCACACTCCATCCGCCTGTCTTGCATGACGATACTACTCGTTAACTCTATTCTACATTGTTATTCTTGCTTGGAGGTGGCATACCTCCGTTGAGTTTATTCATACGGAGAATTGGCCATGTCAAATCCCGTCGATCGTTGGCCCATGGGGGCTTCTTCGGGGTCAACCCTAATCAGGGAAGTTACTTAGGAATTCCGCTGAAGAGTATGCCCTGGAACTCTTGTATCTCTCGGCCATTTGGTTTACAGATATGACATCGATATCGACCGAGGAAGCTTTGTCCGGTCGTACAAGCCTAATTCTAAATAAATAAACTTATCACACCCCGATGACCCCTTGATAGTGTTCAGCTTTTCTCAGCTTGTGTGTGAGAGTGTCTCCGCCGGCGACTAAGGACGGGATCGACACGGTAGCAGGACGGACTCTTCCACGTCTTTGGAGATCGACCATTCCTAGCCAGCAAATGTAGAGAGAGGCTAACGGTCGTTCCACTACTGATAGGGCCACGTCGGCTTCTGACTGCTATCCTGGTTGCCGTTACTGCGCTTATTATTCTTATTCTGATTTATTCTTCTTTTCCCTTTTTAGCGGTGTTACTATGACCATGAATACCAAAATGACCTCCGAAATCCAGTGGTGAGGATGACAATACCGTACGAAACGGTCGATCATCCATCAGAAGCGAGGAGAAGCGCGTGTCTTGTGATTGGTCCTGAAGTGGAAAGGCGTGAGATTCCATTGAAAATCAGGAAAAAAAAGTCGATCAGTCACGGATCCTCCATTCCGCGCAGATTTAGTAGAGCCGATGATCTCTTCATGTCAATTATTATTTTTGCGCTAGAAATCCTGACTCAGTGAATGGCAAGAGGGAAAGAGCCCGAATAACCAAAAAGAGGGACAGAATTAGATGGTGATTGCTGGACCGAGCATCTCCATCTATTTATCATCATATCATATCACATCATTCAGCCTTTTCCTTAGTATCGTTTACAGTTTCGCTATCTTGGTATTACTTAGTGCTCCGTGCTCTCACTCTTCAGTCTTGTCTGGTTAAGTAGTCAGGCAAGATTTTGTCGAAACTACTATAAATTAGACTCCACGTAGGGGTCCTTGACAGGATATTGAGGATCTCCCGTCACCTATCACTCCGGCTACGAGTACCAGTGAGTCTAAAGTAGATATACTAAAAGAGAAAGCATCACTGACCAATGACTAGTATTTGGCGGATGAGCTGACCTCGTCCTACATCGGGAGGCATCCACCAAGCAAGCCATTCATTCCAGGGACTAGTCTGCAACTAATCAAGCCGATGGTTCAATCGCTGTCATCGTCAGCAGCTCTTATTAGCAAGGACTAAGCTCAGTTTCATTGGCTTCTGCACTTGTCCTCCACGCTATCTGCCTTGTTTAACTGCGACACGATTCTTGTACTATCATTCCATCCAGTACAAGCCACAACCGTCGCTTCAGAAATCCGCCTTTCCCCTCCTGTTTGACTTGCTCCGTGCACTCCTAGCTCATTGAGGGGCCAACGGTCAAAAGAGGGACAGACGAAGAAGAAATAAGGAGGGAGAAAAAAAAGAAAAATTAAAAGAATAATCCCAAGTTTCCTAGAGCGACCTCTCTCCCCCGAAATCACTTCTGGGGAAAGTGATATCACAGCTGGTCAGCTCCATTCGTTCCGGGGGGAGAAGCGGCTCTGTCCGAGGACCAAACCCAAGGATTGCCCCGCGGTGGTTCTGCGATATATTTCCATTTTGCTGACAAAAGTATGGATTACCTTTTGTTTTTCTGTTTTTGACTTTCATTGGAACCCTCTTTTTGCAATTCCAAATCCCATTGTAATCGTGTTTCTACTGGTCCTATTCATTTATCCACGAATAGCTGGACGCATGGATTGATTCATTGCTACCTAAGGTTGATCTACGCAATCGCACCCCATTCTTCGTCCGGGGATTGTTATCATCGCCGAAAGTCTCTTGATTCCCTATCGATATCAGACCCCTTTCGTCCATTGCACTGTCGATCGATCTACTTCAATGCCGATGGTCTGCCATCCTCCTTCTTTATAGTCATCCGAACCGGCTGAGTTCTGTCTGGGGTAGGAGATTGGAAATACAACAACTACTTTGACGATTTCCTCCGGAACCGACTGCGACTGCATTTTGCCGTGAATAAGTCGGAACCGAGCGATCGTGCAGGGATTAGATTTCATGACAGGCGGTGCTCATCCAATCCGCACTAAATTAGTCGTCCGTCCGTACGTCCGCGCTACCCGATCGGCCACATGCTGCTTGTCCAGTATCATCCAGTGGAAGAATAAATCCTCGAGGACGAATACTAGATTAGATTAGGTAACGACTGGGGAAGTGATTGGGAAGTAAGTCCGCTCCTCTCGTCTTTCTCGTTTCCCTTCTGAGCTAGAGGGGGCGCGTCATACGTGTTCTATCGGGGTCGCATTTCTATTCTTGTCGGACCTCGGACCTCGAGTCGTTTCCCTGGGATTTGATTGATCTTGTCGACCGCATCCTTGCTGGCCGTCGTTGTTGTTGTGGGTTGATTTTCAACCGTCAGAGCACGACGAGAAGCTTAGGGTAGGATTTCGACGGGGTGGAGGGTAGTAGTTTGTTTGACTTGAGAAGCGAAACGATCGTCGTCAATGCGCCCGCGGTGAATCGTGACCCAAGTGGTGCACGGCCAATCAGGGAGGGTGTGGCGCCGCCTCCCGCCTTGAGCTGTGATCCTATCGTTCAACTACCCTTCGTGTCCCGACCCCCTCCTTCGACTCTCTCAACTAACCTTACCCTTTTCTTTTTTCCCTCCCTCTTTCATCATCTGCTGTGGTTTTAATTTTATTTTTCTTTTCATTTCCTGGGGTGGCCCCCTTTCCTTTCCCAGTCCCAACTCCAACTTTGGTCTCCACCCAACTGCTGGTCCTGGTTTGTCTCCCCTTTCACTCTAACCCCAATAAACCCATCGGTTCTGCTGCCTGCAACCGACACACAGACACCAGTCCCGTTGGTCACACATAACCCCAGTCTGGTGTACCCACTGATCGGTTCCCTCAGCGTGAATCATCGTCAAGTGTTCTCTGCTGAACCCCTCCTTGAAGCCGATTGCTCTTCAAACGGGGTGACTGTGCTTTCTGCAGGAAAGGAACCTTGGGAAAGGGAACCCCCGTCCGGTTCGCCCCTCTCTCTCCATTGCCTTTTCCCACCCACACCCCTCCAAATAGAAAAACACACGTCACAGCCGCAAGGTGTGGCGGTGTCTCCCCCCCCGTCCCTGGTCACCTCCACCCGTCAAGCCACACATCACTTGTCATCTGCCCTCGCCTCTATTGTTTCCTCGGCGTGTCTCACCGCCCTATCAACCCATTGCTAGTTCTGTCAAAGCTCGCGCGGTACTGATTTGCTCTGAACCTTCCCGCTGATCCGCTTCCTGCCACCTTCCAGTCCAACCACCCACTGCATGCGAGATCGTGGTCTGCGTTCATTGTTCCGAGGATCACTTGCATCGTCACAGCTCCTCTGCTGTCTTGTCTCGCTGCAGCAGCCCACCACCCAGTCGTCATCTCACCCGTTTTGGTGTTGACACCTTTCGCGTTCCCCTTGACGCGCCTTGCGGCCTTGCGACGGCTCTTCAACCTCGTTCCGTCCTCCTTGGCCCGCCATGTATGGCACCTCTCATTCCTCCGTTTCCGCTCCCATGAATGGGATCGGAGGCGACCTGGTCGATGGTTCGGGAACTATTAATCCCGCTGCTTTGAATACCAACAACGGTATGTGGTCCCTTTGCTTTCTTCTTTCTGCTTAGCGGTTTCTTTTACTCCCCTCACCTTGCCTCGTTCGCGTTCCGCCTTTTCCCCTCCCACGTTAGTTCTTTTCCCACTGGCTTTTATCCCGCCATCGCGCTGGATTATTTTTGTTCAGACATTACCCATGTTGGATCGCTTATCGCGGTTGATTACATTGGGGTACGGCCGCCGCCGTTCATGGAGGTCATGACGATTTTTTACTTATCTATGTGTTTGTCCATCGCGACAACCTCCAAACTGACGGCGTTTTGCTAGTCGCAGTTATTCTACCCACCCCTTCATTTGGTACGAGCGCAGCCACCGCTCCTCGCGGGATCAAGCGGAGTCGGACTCCAGATCAGCGCGGATTGTCCCGCGCTGATGGAGATCATGACGACGGTATGTGCGCGTCGCGAGGTCCCATAAGGCTTGGTTAGACGCCGTGTGAGGCACTCTGGAGCCGCTTCGTCTCATTCAACCACTACTTATTGTTTTATTTGATTTGACTCGTGCACGCTTTCCCCTATGCTATTTATGCTGAGTTCCATGAAGGCTAACGTGCGGTCCATGTGACCGTTTTCCAGCAGGAGCAGACGAACATGGCCGTCGAAAGCGCGGGCGCCCTCCAAAGACGCCGCGTCCCTCTGCCACGGCTATTGGCGATCAAGCGACTAATGTTCATATGCAAACCCCGCGAATGCAAACACAGCCCCTCCCTCACCAGGCGGGTGTATCACCTCCGCAAGCATCACCTCCGGACAAGACCACCCCGACCAAGTCTACTCTGGTCAAAGCGCTCCCGACTGTCCGAGATCACACGACGGACCAACTGAACGAGGAGGGCGACGAGTACATCCCAAAGGAATTCGATGAGGCTGGCGAGAAGAAGGTCGATACCATGGGTTATCTTACAGGCGAACGGGAGTACAAATGTCGTACGTTCCGTGTGCCTCACCGTGGAACGAAGCTTTTCATGTTAGCAACCGAATGCGCACGTGTACTTGGGTACCGCGACTCATATCTGTTGTTCAACAAAAACCGATCTCTGCACAAGATTATCGCCACCCAGATCGAAAAAGATGATTTGATTCAGCAAGATATCCTTCCCTATTCTTACCGGTCCCGTCAAATTGCCATTGTGACCGCAAGGTCAATGTTCCGTCAGTTTGGCAGTCGAGTGATCGTGAACGGACGGCGAGTGCGTGATGATTATTGGGAGGGCAAGGCCCGGAAACAGGGTTTCACGGAGGACGATCTAGCGGGCGAGAAACGCCCCGGGGGGGCCAAAGCTCGCGATGCAGCCGCGGCGGAAGCGGCGAGTGCTGCCAGCCTCCTACCAGCTCTAGCCCATGGCGATGTCATCTATAGCAATGCGCTTGAAGCTATGCCCAACAGCTTACCTGTGGGTCCACCGTCGTCCGTTTCTCTCGCGCCGCTGCCGATGATCCATATGGCCACCACTACGGACGATCCACGACTGAGAGAGTACAACAGTATGCCTCGGGCCCGCCAGGAGTTGACGGGTCAGCCGTATCAAGACCGGACACAACCCAGTACTGCAGCAGAGATCCTGAACCAGGCCTCTCACACTGCCGACTTCAATAAGATTCTGAGTTCCCAGCGCAGCTATCGCCAGAAAGGCTTGGAGGATTTCTATTCCAAGCAACGTGAGATCCCAGCGTCCGCGGCTCAGTCGCAACCCGGGCAGCTCGATTCGGCTCCATCGGCATCTCAGCCCTTGCAGTCTCCTCAGATCGCGTCGGCTCCGATGATGAACACGACCCAGCCGCAGCAGGCCATGCTCCCCCATCAAACACCGATGATACCCGGTCAGCCGGGCTTGCAGCAGGCGGTGGCCCACCAGCAACCCCCTGTGGGACAATCACCCGCCCGGACGGGGCCTGCAGTTCGCCCTGACCTGATGCATCAGCGATCGAACCCCTCTCTATCTGCAGGTACTCCGCAGCCTCCAGGCCCGTACGGTTACCCGTCACAACCGCAGCAGATGTGGGGTCAACCCCCGCCCCAACCGCAACCGTCGCCCTTGTCCGCCGCGGGTCCGCAGGCTGTGGGAATGCCACAGTATGCCTCCCAGCTACATGCACAGCAACAACACTCGCCCTCACCTCTCGCGCAACATCCGTCGCAGTCTCCACGGAACCAACCCCGTCCGTCTGTGCCACAAATGCCGCAGTCTTTCCCATTACATCATCCGCAGGCACCTCAACAACAGCAGATGGCGTCCATGGGCTTTCCAGGCGGCACTGCGGCCCCATATGCTGCAATGACAGCTGCAAGAGGCATGTACCCTTCGACACAGGGGCCTGGTGGTCAGCAGTTTATGGCAGGAGCACCCCAGCAGCCAGGTCTCGCCATGGGAATGAGCGCGGGAGGTGCCATGCCTGGCTGGGCCCCAACACCTGGCGGACCCATGCAACCAGGACATCCGCAACCAGGTCAATCCGGAGCTCCACTTGGATGGTCCGGTTACTAAAAGCCTACGAACTGAGAAAGTCATGGCCGGCGTTGACCAGAATTTTGGCGTTCATGGGACTAAGAGGCGTTGGGAGGATGTTGTAACCTTGGTGTATCGAACACTGTCAATGTCCCCTTTTCCCTTTCTGCTCGTTTTGCCGTTCCTCCCTTTCTAGCACCTTGTTATGCCGCTTCCTGCTATACACTATCCTTACTCAAGGATAACAGCTAATGATAATCTGTGCATTTTCTTTCTATACCCTCTGCTATACCCGATGATGTTGTGATTTCGTTTCTATGTTCTCTTCCCTTGATTCCATGGGGATTACACGTTATGAGTATGGAAGTTGTGCATTTTCTGTATGTCAATGATAGAAGGCCGGTCAGATAGGACGGTGGCGATCTTCTTTTCTCATCATATTTCGTTTGGTCTAGGCGGGCGTTTGCAGTCTACTGGTCTTCTCAGTCATTACTTTGCCGAGCATTTTATGATTGTCCTCACTCTACTCAGCTCTTCATGTGTTCATGTTGGACATTGAACTCTGCGCCCTGTGGATGCTGGTTGCGTATGTTGATGTTTTCAATGTTTGTGTTTATAGTATGCAGATTGCACGCAGGTTCATGCTCTGGGGCTTCTAATTTGAATACATTTTCCCCATTTGTCTATGATTGTTCCTTTTCGGTAAGTTGATTGAACAGCCTGGAGGTACTCCGTTGCAAGGACTACACGCGTGCGCCTATGTCAATGATTTTTTTTCCGGTCGGATATTTTGCCTCAATGGTTGGTGCTCTTGCCATCTTCTCTCTTGCATCTTGGTGGAATTTTATTTCATTCCAGTAGTTAAGATTGAATTTACGATATCCTATGTCACGTCGATAAGCACACGCAGTCAATCATAATCTACGTATACACTCTTTTGCGCAGCAAGACATAGCAAGAACATTATTTTATAGATACACACATTCCAATCACCCAGACAGTATATTGGCATCGCGATCCTGGCTTATACAGAAACAGTAACCAAGGGCGTTGTCACAGGGACTGCGGTAGAGGGGCACACGCACGAGTCGACAGACGTCACAGGCGGCGCGGTACAGTGCGCACTAGCAGTCCACGAAACCGAGGTCGTGGTCGGGGTCTCAGGGACGGTCTCGGCGCGCACGAGAACAGGTATGACAGCACCAGTGTTAAGCTTAAAGGTACGATGCTTGACCACACGAAGGATCGAGCTAATTTCGCCCGAGTGGCTCGTAATCGAGACGAAGAGGCCGGAGTTGTCGGCTTGGAAGATCGAGTCTAGGCAGATTCACTGCGGAGGTCCTGCGCGGCGCTGGTTTCGGCTGTTACGCCGTTCCAGAGCTCGTCTTTCTCTGTGAAGCCGCGTTCGATGGGCCATGTGGGGAATAGGTCGTGGATGTATGTGCGGTTGCGACGTTGATCGCATGTGTGGATGCTGATTCCTTCCCGGAGATACTCTTTGATCAGAGGGCGGAAGGGCGTGCTTCCGTGTGGGAGACGGAGGCCAGAGAAGGTGATATTTGCTGTGCGAAGGGTGCGTGTTAGGGGGCTGACGAAGTAGCTGTCCGGTGGGTGAATGTGTTGCGTGTCTAGCTCCTTTTGCCAGAAATCGTGGGCGATTTGGGCCTGCTCGACGCCGGCGTCTGTGAGCTCGGCATCGCGCCAGGTGGCAGTGCCGTTTCCGTCCAGGAGGGACCAGTAGCACTGGTTGATGTTAGCAAGATGGTGATTTAGCATGGTCATCAGGTGACTTTTGGTACTCACGTTCCAGGCAGGCGTGCCGTAGTATGATTCAGCTGCGTTGTGCCAACCTTCGCCGTGGCGGCCTAGGAATAAGATCTTGTAATTGACATTGGGAGGTGATCGACGGTTCAATTCGACTACTTGGTGGTAGAACCGCTCCCACTGGGTACGGTGGTTGTTCTTATCGCCATGTCCTTTGTCGGTTGGGTATGTGCGATTGATCAGGCCGAAGTTGGTGGTTGTCTGATTCGTAGTTAGCGATGACGGAGGTGAAAGGGAAAGTAAGCTAGGCACTGACGAAGTCAAAGGTGGATGGATCGGTTGTCGCCTCATCCTGCAAGAAATATCCAGGTACTGTGGTATAGTTGACATACGAGGCTTCCGCAAAGGCAGCCAGGCCCAGCGCTACTGAAGTAAAGCCCGAGATCTTCATGATGGAGGCACAATGCTGGCGGAGGTCGTGGACTCAAGAAACACCGATCGGCGGCCTCCATTATATAGCATTGTTTCCGTCCGGTGCCTGCGTGGCTGGCATCATGATGATATAGTGTAATCGCGATTTGTTGCCTACCAGACCAGCACGTGCGAGCTAACGGCCCTCGAGACCCATCGACTTAATATCGCTCGACTTGCCAATTGGTAACATCATGGCACAGCTTCCTCCGTTCTCGGAGCGAATACCCAGGCAAAGAGAGAAAGCGAAGTAGAAAATAAAATAAGCCAGTGGTGCAGCACATGTGTCCAATCGAGAGCTCCGACGATGCTGCAATGGCAATCGTCATCCATAGAATCAGTATTAGTAGTAATTACAGGGGGGGTTATTAAATACGTGACACGAAGAAATCAAGCCTCCAAATATATATGTCAAAAAAAAAAAAAAAGTCCAACCGCTTCCAAATACATATGCAAAATCCAACAGCATCCAAAAATATTTCCAACCCAGTACTAATTCACAGCCGAACCAAAAAAAACAAGCCAATGGCAGACGCCGAAGAAACACACCAACACGAATGCTCTGGGAATCAAACAGACAAGACCTGGGATATGAGGGAGTCCCATGGTGTAACAGCAGACAATGCGACAGGGAAAGACAGAGATAGAATTGCATACAGAGTAATGGCACAAATCACCACCGAGAGACCGTGTGTAAGCCCCCATACATGAAATCAAACGCCGAATTATTTTACTTCCCTCTTTTTTTTTTTTTTTTTCTAATTTGCATTCCAATCGCTCGGCGTTTGATTGTTGAATGTATACGCCTTGGGTTTCTGCGGCAGTTGCTGCGCAACAAACCGATGGGCTTCCTGCTGCTCGGGGAATTCGTGAATATAGAACTCCGTCTGCTTCGCATCACCATGGAATGACCCTGTCGATGTATGCATATCGGCATCCGTGGTATACATTAAGGGCGGTGACCCAGCAGCGGAGAGGTTATCAGCAGGTTGTCCATACGACAGAGATGGAACATCCGCCTGGGTGATTGGGACACGGCTCTGAAAGGCTGCCTCTGGTGAAGGCATCGAGTTGGCGCCTGTCCAACTCCTGCCCGTCAAAGGGGCTCCTTCACAAGTGACATAATCAGGAAACGAAGTATAATGGGCAGGCGCGGACATTGGCGGAGCAACACTGTGGTATTGGTAGGTGGAAAGCATATCCATGGCCAGAGGTGTAGCGGGAGGAGAGGCAATGTTGATTTGCATGGGCTGTGTTGTGGGGAACAATTGGCTGGTGGGTTGGGCAGACAGACAGTAACCGCCATCACTAGGGGTATTTGGAAGGAAGTGATGCAGGTCATCCGGTGTCAGGGGTGTTGGTGGCGCCAGCCCGCCCGTGGTGACAGCGGGCGACAGCATCGATGACATCTCTGGCTTGGAAGTACTCAAGGTCCCGGCTTCGGCAAATGAAGACAGATTCAGAGGCGAACGCTGAGCTGCAGATGCTTTCCGAACACCTGCGTAACGTGTGTTGAGACATTGCGCTGACTTCGACTGTCTCACACCAGGTGCAGAGCCATAACTTGGTAGTCTTGTGGTCGGTGACATAGATGACGATCCTGCCAACATGGACGACGACCTCGAAGTACCGATAGCAGCAGGCCGCGGCCGCTTTCTCCGGGCCGCAAGATCAAGTTCCTTGCCAGCTTCTTTCCATGAAGACCGGTCTGTTCTGATCGGAAGTCCCGCCGCATGAATCCCGATGCCTTCAAGGGAGTCGGCGAGATCATCAGATGATCCTCGCCTTGGCAATGAGCTCTCCGGGTGCAGGGTATATTGAGCTGCACTATAAGTTTCAGCATCGCTGGATGAATGATAGCTAGGGAAGGATTTTGTCCCTTGCACCTGGCTGGACCACTCCTCATTCTGTGAAGAGTGGAACTGCAGCGTGTCATTTTGTTGTGCATTTTGATGAGGGCCGTCTAGTTGCGGGACAGTCAGCGACTCGGCGGCAGAGTAGCCAAGATGCTCTTGGGGGCTCTGAGATGCAGTCCACGACATCGCAGTCTCCTTTGTGTTTTCCCACTCGGAAAACGGAGTTGTGGAATTGCTCTGAGCAGCCTGGTTATCATCATGGTTGTTAATGCCTGAGTATGTTGTCGTCGGAGACACCGAGCCCTCATGTATGGTAGCAGGTTGACCCTGTTCATCAGGACTATAATGTTCTCGAGCAGCAACAGCGGCATTCAACGCTCGTTGCAATGAAGCAAAGGTTGCTTCCCGAGCCGACTCGCTCTTTGTTTTCTGATGCTTCGATCGTGAGTTGGAAGCAGATGTCTTGGTACGGTCATCAGACATGGTTTGATCGGATGATTGCTTCGGGGTATCCTTGTCTGTCTCTTCTTTGTTATCTGGGTTCGATTCGGACTTTTCGGCATTTTCTGTCTTGATCCGTGCAGCCTCCTCAGCCTCTGTCTTCGCCTTCTGCATCCTTTCGAACTCTTCCTGTCGCTTCTGCTGCTTGGCCTTTGCGCGTCTATTTTGGAACCAGTTCTGTAAGAAGCATTAGCTTAGGTTAAGAGGCGCTAAATGTAGAGTGGGGAATCACTAACAGCAACCCGAGGAAGGCTAAGGTTCGTTTGAGCGGCCAATTGACGCTTCACATTGCTGCTGGGTTTCGGGTGAGCCTGGAACTGGGCCTCTAGGGTCTCGACTTGTTCCTTAGTCAACCGTGGACGAGACAAGTTCTCTGCATATTCCTCGTAGTCCATAATGGGCTGATGGTAGAAGTCGATCATGTCAAAAGGTGGGTGGGGATAGATGTAGCCGTCCATTGGGTGCATCATGGACGGGTGTGCCATTGTCGGATCATAGCCAATGGGCTGTTCCATGGGGACCGCAGCATGACCAGCATACGCGTATGGATGGTGGAGATAATTCATGGTTGCGGTGGTAGGCGTGTGAGGGTAATAGGAGGAGGGAGAGAGGGTGAGGGAAGGGTATATTAAGACCGGACCTGTTACTGCACAAGATAGCGGCAACTCTCGATAGGTAACGGTTCTAGATCATTGAACAATTGGATCACAAGAGGAAGTATGAGTGGTTGGATTAAGAATGACTTCTTTGATGGGGAGGAGAGATAAGCTCTTTTATAAAAGGATGAAAGGAAGGGTTGGGTGGAATGAGAGATTGACAGGTTGTTGCTGGGTATAGTTGCGGTGGTATACAACACAGCAGCAGACCGGATGGATTAAGACAGAGAGGGAGAGGATTAATGAATGTACTGAGTCGGACAGCGGTACTAATAAGCAGATATCAGAATAGGGAAAGGGAAGGAACGACTAAGCAGATCGAGAATGAAAGCAAGAAATAGTAAAAAAAGAAAATATAGAAAAGAGGGGACAAAAGAGGAAAAGGAGAGAATGAGGAAAGAAAGTAGAGAGTCTGAGTGAGAGAAAGACTGAAAAAGACAAAAAGGGCTCAAAAAATTAGAAAATCGAAAATCGAAAATCGAAAATCAAAAAAGAAAAAGGAAAAAAAGAAAAAGAAGAGAAAAAAAAATCCAAGAGGATGACACCAGTCACTGGGGACTGAGGAATTGGGGGGGTGGAAAGGGAAAGGGAAGTGGTGTGGATATCGGCGGATGGAGAGATTGGCAGCGGCTGCTGGGAAAAGCAAAAGGTGTGGAGGGCCCAATTGTGATTGGAAGATCACCGAGCGGGACCTGAGAGAGGTTTCGAAGCGGTTTGGTATCAATGCCGTATTTACCGTCAGCTTGGGTGACCGGGGGGAATCAGCGCTTCAGCCGTCCTCGCAGCTTCCCGATTTTAGCTTAATTGTTCTGGGCTATTCCTAGGTATGCACGATAAACCCAATCGCTTTGGATTAGTAAACCCAGTGCTAAGATAGAATTAAAAAAAAAAAAGAAAAAATTCAAATGAAGAATAACCAAAAAAGAAGAGGAAGTTCACGGATTTCTCTCTGCAGACAATTCGTCTAGATGAAATGACATACTTCCCCCTGAACTTATTATTATTATCGTCTACCTTATCTGGGAACGCATCCATGGTAGCGATCTTAGGTACCCTCCCACAGTGGTAGAGTTGGTTGGTTACCACTGTATGGGAGTACGGACAGTATCAGGTACGGTACCAAACCGAAAGGCACCGACCACCAAAATAATGGCCGAAAGTGGGTTTGTGGTGGTGCCGCTTCGCGAGGTTCTAGGGGGTGGCGGCCTTGGGCTCTTTTCCGGTGTCTCGCTCTCTCTCGCTCTCTCTCTCCCTCTCTCTCTTACAAACTAGCTTGGCAGCCAGGGCTTAAAATAACTCAAAAGGGCATTGAATAAACCTAATACTTAAAATGGGTAAATAAAAACATACAGTAATCGTCACTACAAGTATTATCATTATGGAAGTAGAACATCATGGTGTTAAGTACATACATGCATTAGGTACATACATATGTTATGTATGTAGGTACGTAGCTCTGGGCGTGCATCTATTACAGACCCTCATTAGGCAGTGGCACTGTGGCGGTGACCGCGACAGTCTCAGGCAGATGTTCGTGTATGCCGAGCGACAGGCCCATACTGAATGTATCGTCCTGTGAAGTTTACTTTTTTTTTCTTTCTTTTTTTTTCCTGCACCATCCATGTCGCATTCCTAGGGCTTCTAGCTGATAGTAGAAAATTAAGAATCGATTGACTATTGTTGGGTATCTAATAAGGCTTCTTCCTTGGTACTTTTTCTCTCCTCACATCCGTAGTTGTTTCCGATGTTCCCAGTCATCCCGTCTGAGTTTGTAGATGTACAGTTGTAATCCGATACAATGGATATGATTGGTGGAAGACTGCTAAGTTCAGTACGGGATCTTTCCCGCGACACACCCAAAGTTTAAAAAGGGGGGAAAGGGTCGAAAAGAAAATCAGAAAACAGAAAAAACAAAAAGAGAAAAAAGCCCAAGGAACACAACTGAAGCGATTTTAAGCTTGAGTGACCGTAACTCCTACAGGTTGTGACACTGTCGGCATCCAATCTCACGGGTGTCACCATAATTATGATTCAAAGTGAAACTGGTAACTCCGTCAGTACTCCCATTACTAGCAAGAGCTTCGTCAGTTCCTGCATTAGCGTCATAGCCTAGGGACCAGACAATTTAGCTTTACCTAGGGGGGCGGGGTCCCATATGGGAATTTGGAAGATCCCGTGAAGCAGAGATATGGGCCCCGAAACAATGCTAAAACAAACCGTCGCCAATAGTGAAGTTGTCCGTTGATATGATGGAGTATACATGCTATCTACTCCCTACAAGGGTGTGATGATTTTCCACCCAGTTCTCCCACACTGCATTGCCAGAGCGAAATCGTGTCAGAGGGCGCATTGGGTATGCGTGGGGAGTGGGTCATACCCCCAATCCCCATCCAATCAAGTCGAAACTAACATGAAGCTCGCCTGGAAGTCTCCCGAGATCCATCGATGTGCCTGCAATGTCGCCCAATGATGGCCTTGCCTGAGGCCAAGATTCAATCACGGGGTCAAGGGTCATCGGGGTCCATCCGTGGGATTCTGGTCATCGGATTCGCTGAAGATCCCTGGAGCCCGTCCGGAAGTTCTGGGTTGGGTTTAGCGGTGACGGACTGCTTGACTCCCAAGGTTCTCTCTGCCAAACTCCGATATTAACCAGGTTACTTGTTTGGTTTGCAGTATATTCATTGGGGGCATCTACGTCAAACCACCCCTAATATGAAACCCAAAATAAGCAGTTGAGGTCAAGTTTGCTACAGACTTAAAAAGCCACCCGTGAAACCTGCTCATCATCACTGGTTTTCCTTTGCTTTCTCTTCTTTTCTACTTCGTCCCCAGCACCTGAGGTCAGGTGGAGGAGGATTTCCTTCGGTTAGCCAAAAGAGGGGAAGCCCAAAGGCGAAGCACTTGAGCAGAGCAGTGGCGACAGTATGGAGTGCTAAGGGACCCTCACTGCACAGAGCACGCTACTGAGGTGTTTTTTTATTATTATTTTGATCCATTCGTGTACGGATACCGAGTGCATACGTACACCCGCAACAGTTAGCACGGATCTCCAGATGCGCCTGTCATCGTTTCCCACAAAGTTCATGGGACGGAGAATCATCCAGTTGGTCTAAGGGAAATCTAAAAAAGAGTGGGAAAAGCGTGGCAGCACTCAGGCCAAGACCCACTAAAATCAATAGTCTACAGATCCCGTCGATCACCACAAGGATCTGCTCGATTGTCGAATGAAAGCCCGCGACTCACTTATCTCCTTCCTTTTCCTTTCAAAGCCCTACGGGAAAAGCGTGACAGGGCCTGACTTTTCAGTCTTGACATTGGCAGATGCCTGGAAGCACAGGAGAGGGAGCGTTCATAGTTGGACTCCACCACTGGGGCCATTTCCGGGTTCCTGGTTTCTGTCAATCACCCATGCTCCCCGAAAAGCCGCTAATCATGATGCAATCCGAACCGCCCACGCCAAGTCACGAGGTTACGCAACAGCAGTTCCAAACGCATTGCCATGCATATGGAGGGGAACCAGACCATGCTAGGGGGAAGACGAACGGAGCGGTTCGGTGCTATCATATGTGCTGCCCTTTTCCCACTGGTTTTCCCATTTACCCAGCAACCGTCACTACCTGAGCGGTTAATGCATGCTTCGGTTTTCCTGGGGATACGTTCATACCACTTCCCTTTTTTTTTGTTTCGGCTAAGTACTCCGTAGTGTGACAGCAACTCAACGTCTATGATTTGCAAGTTCCGGCACTGCGGTACCGGACCCGAAATTTCCAGACGATCCTCGTCAGGCTCTCGAAAGAGGGGGCGTTGGTGGAACCGAGAGAAAGGGGGCGTAATGAATTATTCTACACAGTTCTCAGGTCGTAATGGTAAGCCAAGTTGAATTCTAAGGCAAAAGTACCATTGCACAGTCTTACGGGACTCTGTACATACATACAGACATACATCACGGCTCGTGATTAACCGAAGCACTTGCGACTGGAGCAGGGATCATGGCTGTTCATCGATGCGAACACCTGAAAGAGATCGCCATCGTTCACGTGTATGTAGTGCGGGACCTAATTGAGCTTGAGAGCTCTGGAGTACTCCATAATCACCCAGACAATAGATACCCAACGCGAAGGTATGTCTTAAGGACCCATTGTGTATCCATTTAGTACACTGTGCTAATACTATAGTCAATGGCTAGCACTGGGGTCGGGACAAATAAATGTCATACTCCAAGCCCAGACCAATTAGCAATCATTGTGGTTCGCCCCCAGCATCTTCCTCTATCACCTCTCCAAATGCTTGGAAACTTCGGAGCCGAGCATTGTGGGTAAAGAAAAAAAGAAAAAAAAAAAAAAGAGAGAGAGAGAGGGGGAGGA
>NW_015378560.1:0-22290 GCF_001204775.2 Aspergillus nomiae NRRL 13137
TACACACTACGCCGATGGTAGATTGGAAGCCTATCCAGAAGGTCCCGTCGGCGACAACTCTCGATAATCTTGACCAGCTCAACAACCTTGGCAACACAAGCGTTTATCTAACTTCAAAGGAAGGGATAGATGCTGACCCCCAGCCTGCATGGCTTGGTGGTATCAAACCTGACCAAGACGGTCGAACGCAGGATGCGATCTCTTCAACCATCATTCTTCGTGACCATGGAGATGGGATCCTGGACGCTTTTTATTTCTATTTCTATGCGTGAGCGATATCCGCATGTCAGTTGTCATTCAAATTACGCTTACCAGACGTATAGGTATAACCAGGGAAACACAGTTTTAGGAATGGAGTTTGGGGACCATATCGGAGACTGGTCAGTCCCAAGGTCAAGTAGTAATCGACCTCAGAAACTGATATAACCTCAATAGGGAGCATAACATGATACGGTTCTCCGAGGGTGTCCCACAAGCAATCTGGTACAGCCAGCATGCCTCGGGGCAGGCATTTACGTTTGGAGCAACGGAGAAAAACGGCAAGCGACCGATTGCATATTCAGGGAACGGCACCCATGCTAATTATGCCATTTCTGGGTATGTACTCCCACGCGTCCTTTCAGCCCTAGATAATGCGACGCTAAGCTTGCCTCAGGAAACACGATCACACTATTCCTGGGTTCAATCTCCCTGATGGACTGATCGTGGATCAAACTGACTCGGGTACGTTGTGGGACCCGATTTTGAGTGCCTATGTATACAATTATGATGCTTCCGAGGGAACATTCCAGGCGTATGACTCTGGGTATCCGGTCAACTGGTTGAATTTCAACGGCCAGTGGGGAGACGATGCACTGCCGGGAGGGCCGGAACTGTTCGGACAGAAAAAGTACGTTGCGGGGCCGAACGGACCGAAATTCAAGAAGCTGGTGAGGGACAAAGTGTGCCCGAGTAGCCCATGTGTCGTTCTTCCTTTCCGGATCTGGGAGAACCAGACCCTGGAAGAGCATCGACAACGAACGGAGTCAAGTTAGTCTGGACCGATCGACTGCCTTTACAACGGTCATTGTGCATAGATAGGCTGGCTGTGGGGACCTAATCTCGGGGATTGGGCCCCTGAATGGATGTGTTGAACTTGTTCTATCGCATGCGGTCTTTTCATTTGCAGCAGCCAAACGGACCAATTTCAATTGTGTCACATATGATAGGGATCGACGCGACAATTTGCGATCGTAATTAAATGCCGGCCACACAATGAACCATCGATGTTCCTTAATTAATAAAGGGTCACTAATGGTTAGCGCTGCAACTAAGATTCCAAGTCTCTAGCCCTTCCGGGAATAGTGTCATATCTTCCATCCACAGTCGCCTCAGGCGTTCGCTAGACTGTATTTGGGGTATGGAGTATTATCATGTCACCTTAGAAGAGACCTCCGTCCAAATGAATCGCAATCTGATACATAAAAGTGACAGCCCCCAATTAAAGCCATAGGAATTATGTTTAGTCATCGTTGACTATCCCGCGACCTGTCTCCTGGCCGGTAGCTTTGTGATCATGGCCATCAGAAATACTCATGCAACTGAGGGGCCCAGAATAAGCCTGGTCAGCAGGATTCTGCTATTGAACGGACGTCTTGGCATAGCCCTTTGGAAATTGAACAAGCTGATAACGTTCATTTATCGTCGAGAGCCTCATCCATTGCCCTATTGACTTCATCTTACCTGAATTAGGCTTTTACAACCTGAGACAAAGAGTCAGCCATGGAAATATACAACGCCGAATGCCACTGTGGCGCCGTCTGATTATCCTTCTCTCTGGCGCCGTTGAAGAATATCAAAATCAACCGATGCAATGGCTCCATTTGCACGTAGAATAGCTCTCTCCTGGTATATCCTCTCCGAGCGGACGTGGTTTCCATCGCGGAAGTATCGATTCGGGGACTGAACGAGACAGCATAAACTTATGCCCTAACTGCGGAACATCTGTTCTGATTGACTTTTAAGGACTCCCAGTTTGACAAGGCAAGAGAAAGGATGGCAACCAATGTTGGTTGTGGTTTCAGATCCCCGCTTTGCCTTGCTTGGTAAGTTTGGGTTGTCGGTGAGTGTAGTTCTCATGAGTTCCAGATCCACACCATTCAAGACATTGCAGATATTTTGGACGAATTAGACTATCGGGCCGTGGACGGGAGGAACAGACTGGGACCTCCGTCTTCCATCTGGGCGCATGTTCGACCGGCACCATCACCATTGGGATAGGTATCCATGGTTCATTGACAGGGGTAAAGTCCAAGACTCTAAGGTCGTAGGGACCGAAACCTTGTAGGGAAATTGCATCACGAGGGACATGGAACTCTAAAGCGTAATTGGCAGCTTCACGTACGAGTAGAGTCGTAACTTTTGTAGTTTGGAACAGCTCACAATGCGGGTTTGGGAAAAAACTCCGAACTGGAGCCAATTAAACGTGGTTGCGGCCCGCCAATTTCGGTTCTGACGGTATTGATACCCTCATGTACTGATACCTGCAGGTGGACACGATGTCCATGTTGTTGTTCCGGTATACAGGTCTAGGGATTCGGATAGGTTGAATTGTGATTTCCAGCACTTGGCTTAGTTAAAATGGAGCAGTTCTGATCCATCACCCGCAAGGCGGGCGGAGATGCATGGCATCTGCAGCATAACTCACGTTTAATGAGATGAGGGATGTCACATACCCACGTGTGGACATTGATCATCAATTGATCCGAAAAAAAGGGTGTGCTTCACTGCTTTAGTCTGAAAAGACGGCTGAGATGTGGACCTTACGTAATTCCGTATCGTACCATATATGCGGTATTGATCTTTCCATGGGTCTGAGGTACTTACTGGATCTACCCATCGCTTTTGTTTACTCAGACAATCGGTTAGTATGCCACAAGAAATCCCACGAGGAAGCGAGTTGAACGAGGATCGACCGTGGTATGAATGGGCTGGTTCGCTTCAACAGCGTTTGCCTCCAGGATTCCCAAGGCTATCTATCATCCCGGATCCAGGAACAACAGGCCCCCTTTTCCAACGCAGAGCTCTTCCTGGACCCCGGAGGGTACATCTCAGAAGGTAACTTTACTGTAATCACAAAACCGGCTAGTGTCCCCCGACCACGAGAGCTAAAGAGCGAGGACGCCATCCACTCAGAAGCATTGCTCGGCGCCCAACCTAACCTAAAGGGCGCTAAGAGCAGTGGGGGAATTCTGGAAAGCCTGCAGCTTTGCTTTTGCGTTGCCCCTGAATCGCTTCTCCGCCATACTGAAAAATAGGTCCCCGTCCACGAGGGGAAGATAAAAAAAAGAAGAAGAAAACGAACAAAGAGGAAGACTTCCCGTATCGGTGATCTCTGACGTTCCGACGAGCTGGACAATCACCAGGCAGCCTGGACCTGAATACGTGTGTGTGCTCGCAGAGCGAAGCAAAAGCGGCCCCCCCAGATAGTATTGGCAGATCGGAGAGAGGAAAAGCATTGTCCTTCTAATATCCGTTCTCAGGCCGATCATTATCAGTCGTCCAACGCTCTCTCATTTCGCTTCGTCCCTTCCACTGTTTCTCTTCACTCTCCTCAATTTCCGTTCCCCTTTTCTTTGCGTTTCATGTTAATGCGCCGCTTGAGCCGGACGCTGTGAGCAGGCTTCTTCACAACATTCGTTTTATTTTTTTTCCCTTCGAGCTAAGACCGAAGTCCAGAAAAATAAGATTAAAAAATAAAAAAAAGGAACAGCTGTGGTTCGTCTGAGCTGTAGCTTCACCCCTAACAATCGCTTCGATAGCGTATCTTTTATCGTCCTCTAGCAGAGACATCAGGCTTTGCCTCAACAGACACCTGCTGGGCTTGTGGATGTTGATCAGTCGCCAATCCCAATCTGACGTATTCGGATATATCGATTTTGAGTTTGCCGCTGAATCATTGGCGATTATTGCGCCCTAACTCGAATTCCAAGAGCTCCATCGCGTCATTCGAAGGACTATATCACTAGGAGAAAGGCTCCATTCATATACTTAGCTAGATTGATTTGAGTGCGGCTCGCGACAGTTGACCGTTCCAGGATCTGTAAGTGCTTATTGTTTAGCTTGTTGATCATATTTTTAGGAGCAGGACTAAAGAGGGCCTGTTCGTATGCTCTCGGATATTCCTTTACGATCTGATGAATGAGTTGTGGAAAGACATTGGCTGACTTGCGACCCAGTTGCTAGGAAACAGAGTCGAGAGCAACTGGCGTGAATTGAATCACTGACCTGTGCCTTTTATCTGAGACAAGCCATTCACTGTTACCCCACTTTTGCGCCAAAGTACTTCCGAAACCCCATCCGTGTTACCAGCAATCGGCTGATTGGAAAGAGCCACCCGAGAAATAAGACCAAATGGCCACTACAACTTCTAGCCTTCGTTCCCCGGGACACCATGATCCCTCCGACCTTGAGAACGGTACGACCAGCAAAGATCAACGCCGCAATTCCTCTTTAGGTTTCCTCCGTCGTCCCAAGTCCATCGAGCCACTCAAGAGCAAGAAGAATTCCAAGCTCCAAGCCACCGAAGAGGAACTCCGTCGACAGGGAGCCATGCTGAAGCAACCGCCCTGTCTGCCCTCCCTGTCTCCCGCCCCAATTCTGGAGAGTTTTGGAGGTGAAGAGCGAGACGATGCCAATACCGCTGCCACTCCTTCAAACAGTAACCCCTCGCCCCAACTACAACAACCTCCCTCTCGCAACTCGATGAGCACCGACTACGACCCGTACGCACGGACAGAAAGCATGACGCACCGTGGGCGTTATAGCTACGCCAGTAGTGCCGTGAGTACCGTGAACAATCCGCGGAGGCTACGTCGGCGCAAGGATCCTACTCCGTACAAGTAAGGCCTATCCTGCTCATATCCTTCACCCCAAACCCATATTAACTGATCGCATAGCGTCCTTGTCATTGGCGCCCGTAATTCCGGCAAAACCGAGTTTCTGAATTTCCTGAAAAAGGCTTTGGCCATGCCGGCCCACAAGCATCCCTCTCGCCCCGCCGAGGAAATGGAATACCAAGATCGGAATGCGCCTGCCAACCAGGGCTACACCTCTGAATATCTCGAAACGGAAATCGATGGGGAACGCGTGGGGCTAACGCTGTGGGACTCTCAGGGATTTGAGAGAGACATCGTCGACATCCAGTTGCGTGGCGTGACCGGCTTCCTGGAAAGTAAATTTGAGGAGACCTTGAGTGAGGAGATGAAAGTCATTCGTTCGCCTGGAGTGCGGGACACTCATATTCACTGCACATTCCTGCTCCTCGACCCCGTGCGCTTGGATGAGAACATCGCGGCCGCAAAAAGGGCCGCCCAAGGGACCCCCAAGGCTTCCGACTCGCCAGTCATTGGTGTCTTAGATGAGAACCTCGATATTCAGGTACTGCGAACCGTGTTGGGCAAGACCACCGTGGTCCCCGTCATCAGCAAGGCCGACACGATCACCACGGCACATATGTCGTATCTGCGGAAGGCGGTTTGGGACAGCTTAAAGAAGGCCAACATCGACCCCCTCGAGATCCTCACTCTGGAGGACCAGGAGGAAGAATACACGTCTTCGGAGAGCGCTGATGAGGAGGAAGAGACACCTGAGAACGCCGGGGATGACCAGAAAGCGCCCGGCTCACCCTCCACAAAGAGCCAAGGGTCTGGAACACAAGCTCCCTCTCAGATTTTGCCCTTCTCTATCTTGTCCCCTGATCCCCACTCCTTGGAGGCCGGTGAAGAACCCGTCGGTCGCAGATTCCCCTGGGGATTTGCGGACCCTTATGACGCAGAGCACTGCGATTTCGTCCGGCTCAAGGAGTCCGTCTTTAGCGACTGGCGTACCGAATTGCGCGAGGCCAGCCGGGTAGTCTGGTATGAGCGATGGAGGACAAGCCGCTTGAATCGGAAGACCCCCATCCCCAGTGCTGGGCCACCTAAGAAGCAGTATGCTGGTAGAATGGGCCCCCTTGACCAGGGGCCTCGAGTGCGATAGTGGCCCTCTGACTCTGCTGGATGCTGTAGGCGAATCACGTGTCATTCTATGATGTGCACTACTCCCATATGGGTACCAGCCCTCTCTCTCCACTTGCCGACTGCACGCCCTCTCTGGGTCAGCTCTATCTCATCCGCCAGTTTGGAATTTTGGCTGGTGCGAGACAAAACAGCTCGTGTCATAGTGCACCTTCTCTTCTTTTCCCTTGTTTTCTTATTTTCTTTCTCCCTATCATTCTTGTACGTGGGACAAACCGAGCTCCACAAGGAACACCTTTAGGCGAGCCAGATGGCTGACGTGAAATGCTCTTTCTTGTCTGAAGGGTTCCCGGGGGAAAAGAATACAGCAAAGTATGCCTGTATCCTCTCTCCCGGTCCCCATCTACTCCATCATTTGTCTTGGGTACAGTTTCTACTGGTTCCGTTTGCCTTGAAAGCATAATTGACAGAAGCGGGTTGAATTGTGTTCCTGATATCCCCATTATGTGATGCTTTGTTGACACTCCTTATACCATTTACGTTCTTACTGATATTGCTCCTTGATGCTTCAACGTTTTTGATTCTGAGCCCCCGACCGTGACCCATAATTTTGTTTCTCTCGACGTATTCCCCGTTTGACCCAATTTTGCCTTTTTTCTATTCCTTTCAGGACCTGTATTTTTTTTAACGTCCATTGGTTCCTGTGTTGACCTCTTTTACTCTGCGGAGAAGGATGGGTTTGAGAATGGAACTATTTGTACCTTTAAAGACCGTTGATTCTCCCATGATGCGCATGCCGCTATCTTGCTTGATACCAACCAGATTGTCATTTGTCGGCTTGACCTTACTCCATTCTCGGACCTAGAAACTAAACTTGGAGCCACCGGATGGCGACGTAGGTAGCTGTGAGGTAGCCAACCATGAGGGAGGAGCTGTAGCACTGTTGCCTATGGGACACGCAATGTGGTACCGCTGAATGTGCCTGTACGATCCAAACATCGACATACACATACCAGTAATAAATGGTGGCGAATATGTGGGAGATTTGAGGGTCATCGTTTTGTTACATTTGTATACTGGAATCGTTCTAGACCGGCGAACACGACAGAAAGCCTGGCAGGATATCTGGAAGTAACACAATACTTTCCATAGAGAATAGTGTGTTATTCACCTAATTTGTGTAGAGCCCCATAACAGACTATGCCCATTTACTCAGGAATACTTTACTGTCAAACTACTGGCGAGTCCTATACACCTGTACCGGCACCAACTATACACAATGGTTTTGTTCTCTACCTGAACATTGAACTCTGCAAGACAATGCCTATAAAATGGAACCCGCGGACTCTGTTTCATACATATGCGGAAGCACCACTAGTTACTCAAGCATTTCTTGTAGTACAGGTTATATCCACCTCAGAAAACCTCGACCTCAAGCACTAGCCATACGAGAGCCCCCCAAGCCGATTCGATCATACTTCAAGGCTCGACCATCCACAATCAATTCGTCATGAAATCGACAATAGTAGAAGCCAACTATTCAAGAAAAAGGTTGAGGCAGGCCAGCAAACGCCAGCCGAGACAGATCCGCGAACTCGCCCGAGATCCAGCCCGGGTCCTCTGTGGCGGTCAAGGGAGTTTCCAGGCCCTGGAAGATATCGCCCGCATACACCTCCCACAGGGCAAGCCTCGGCGACAGCGAATTCGGGAATGGGAACAAGTCGCGGAAGCCGAAGATGTCGTATCCTTCGCTGAAGAAGACCTTTTCTCGGGGATTCCGGACTGGGCCGCTGGTGCGCGACGCTCGCAGTCGATTGATCGCGTTCAATATCACCGTGGCCCCGGGGATTCGGGTTTGCACTTGCTCCAACGATGACACGAGCATGTCCAGCTCCTCTGAGCAGTAGCTGTCGGATTCCGGGAGGGAGCATTCTGCGGCGTTGTAGAGCAGCTGTGGCATAGCGGCGACGGTTAGGAACCAGTTTTGGATCCCGAGGAGATAGTTGAGGTCGTCGCGGCAGTCGATCTCGTGGTATAGGCGGGCGATGCAGGAAGAGGCGACTAGAGATACAATGTTCGGGACAGAGGTGATGTCGTGGTCGTTGAAGAGGTCGCAGTATAAGATAATGGTGGCGAAGTACACAATGTGTAGTTCGAACACATCGCGTCGGTATGTTCGCACACCGTTGCGGTCGAAAATGTGGATCGGGGTGGGAAGATTGCGGATCCAATCTTTCAGGGAATGGAGGATATCTGCATGCTGTTATAGCCGCAAAGAGTAAGTTTGAAAAATCTGTGGTATATCATAGACGTATGCTAACTGAGGCAAGGCACAGATACCTGGGTTTGTATATCCTTAGCGCCCGCCATCGGAGGTCTAATATCCGACCCAGAATGCTCGCTATCTTGGCCAGCTGCATGAACAGCAAGGGTTGGATGCCGGGGCACTCGAAATCTTCTTCCGCCAGGGGTCGAGCATCGAACTCATCTTCTTTGATGCACGTCGGCCGTCCAAATGCACCCGACAACAGTTTATCTTGTACCTTGATGTGATGAGTAGAAGCCCGTAGGAGTCAGGGGATACGTACGAAAAGGCACCATGCAATCCTGCGTGCGATTCCCGGACTCGCCGATGCTACACACATTTCTTCGCGGTGGAGGCCCATCTGTTGCAACAGTCTGATTGCGATCCCCAACCAATGCCACGCACAATCCACGGTCAACAATACCGGGCCAGCGATGTTGCGGGTGGCCAACAGACACAACACCTTCAGAACGGTCATCGGGTCCTGCTCGTGGTTGGTGTGGATGAGGGTCTTGGCGTTGTAATAATATTTCTCGTTCTCTGACAGAATGTCCGGTCCTTTGGGATGCCGCAGCATAGTTCCCACCATGCAAATGGCTTGCTGAAGCGCCAGCGACGGTCTGTTGGAAGAGAGGTCGGCATGATCAATCACGGGGAACTGATGAAAAAGGTGTTGGAAGTAGGCGTCGCTATATGCATTGAATAAGATGGTCGGCGGAGATGCCGTCGGGTCTATGATCGTCAGGATCTCCAGGTTCCGGCTATTGGAGAAGGCTGTGATGCGCTGGTAGTTTGGGGGAATGCTAGGAGCACTATGCATGATATATGTCATTGCACCAAGGTACTGCTTATGGAACGCTTCCGGTGCTGGAGCTGCAGCCACTTGGTCTCGTTGCTCGCGAATGATGGATGTTTCTGGTGTCACTGGCCTGTCCAGCCCTTGCGCAGCTGTTCCATTGGGTCTCGGAGATCCCAGAGCGTGCTTTGCATATCTTTCCTTGACAGTCGCTCTTCGGTTGGTGCGAGGTCTTGGAAATGAATCAGCAATCCGGTAGCCATCTCACCACCTCATGACCCTTACTGGCAGGCTAATCCATGTTTATAGCAATTGGAACAAGTGCCCTGTGATCGAGTCTGCAAATCACACTTGACCTTGCGTGCATGACACTGGCAGCATACGATCCTGGCCCGGTCACGGACGCCGTGAAGTGGTTGACCCGATGTGGCCATGATGACCAGCACGATGATGTTATGCAAATCGTACAGAGTATTCGGCACTCTGGTGATTGAACAGAAGTGTAAAGAACAATAAATAATACGGATGGAGCATTGTGGTCGGGCTGAAGCGTATTATCAATATTTGTAGCCGAACTGAGGGGGAACTGATTCAACATCCAATCCCCGTTGCGTGATGGCAGGATACAAGACACAGCAAAAAGGTTCTCATATCGAGCAGAGTGGAGAATGACTTCCAGTGCCCTCGGATTGGTTGCTTCCGTGTCCCTCCATTTCAGCCGTTTTTATGCGTTTATGTCAACTTGGGCGTGGGCAGCAACTTGAACTAGTGTACTCCCACTATCGCAGCACAGACTCCTCCATTTCGTTTATTAACCTCACCGGATACATATAGGTATTTAACATGCACTCTTTTGATTATTCTTCCAACCTGCTGTTGGTTATGCCTGGTCTAGTTCGGCAGCTACGCATGGGCTTCCTACGCGCGCGGAGCGCAGAATACCAGGCCACGCACGCAATCATTGATCGGTATTGCTCAATTGCTTCACCGGAGCTACTGCGGGTCATGCTTGGACGAGGACTACTCAGTGCGGCCAGATAGTTCTGGGCTTGCACAAGTGAACATGTCTTTTTTCTCTGCGGGGTCGCCCCACGTTGCAACGGACGCTAGGCTCGACCGAGGTAAATCCATCGAAGCTATATCTGATCCAAACTAGAGTCAGACTGGACTGCATGAGGATCATCGTTGAACAGAGGCCCGGGAGCAGCTCCGCCACCACCGTTGTGCCACACCTCCTGGGGTTTTACTAGCGCACTGTACTGTTTATAACATCCAAACAACTTGCTATGTTGAATTGTTTCTGTGGTAGATTCACTGTCTTGGTGGTAACGGGTCTGTTGGATCTGCAGTTCATTTATCCGTATTCCTAGCGATATAAGTACCAAGGCCAAGGCCAAGGAAGCTTAGATGACGAACTTCTCCAATAGAGAAGAAAGTCGACTGCCGACGACAGCCGGTCAGTACCGAGCGGTGCTCAGCCACGCGAGCTTAGTTGACCCTGGTCACCTTCTGAACGAGCGGCCTCTGATACATGCTCTCTATTTGACACAAAGATTGACTGGAAACCTCTCCTCCCCACCAATAATATTCACCAGACTCGACTTTATGCTTTACCTCTTCGGAGATTCTCAAGACAAGGTGCAACGAAAACATCACGTCGAATGATGCCGCGGGAAGTGTAGAAACTAACCAGAAGCCACAGAATCACCACTGCGACGGACAACACCTGACGGTCGTCAGTATGAATCATTGATACTGTGAGGTAAAAAGTGCTCACCGTCCCCAGAACAGAAAAAAAAGCGCGACGGCAGCTCCTGGCCGATGCTACAGGTCGAGGTGGTAAAAACTCCCAGTGGGAAGGTCAAGGCCCACCATCCCATGTTGAAAGGGAATTTCCTCGTCTTGACCAGGGTTGCGACTGCAAAGGAGAGCCAAACGACGCCAAACGCCCAGAGTAATATTCCGATCAAAAACCCGACGCTATAGAAGATTTCGCCAGTGGAGGCACTCAGGGTACCCGTCTTTGGAAAGATTGTCTGCGCACTTCTCCCCAGCCTTTGGATTCTATGAAGGTGCATCAGAAGAGAAAAAGATGAGTAAAACTCAGTGTCGGACCACATTTACCCAAAACTGCCCTGTCCCAGGGGACCAAGGGGAAGAAACACGCTTACAAGCATTCCTTTTGGTGGAAGCTTGTGAAACATCAGCCGCTGCAAATATATACAGATGACCATCATTGCGAGGGGAACGCCGATTCCCCAAAGGATATAGCTGGCCAGGATGATCCCGAGGGCAAGTTGTGCGTCGGGCAGAATATCTGCAACGATGGAGCCGGACGCCGCCGCAACCACACACGAGACAATTGGCAGAAGCCAAGCAGCAGTCATGGAGGACAGATCGAGCCCATTGTTCCTCGCTGTTCTGTGAATTGGCGTTAGCAGAGAACGTAAATACAACAAGGGGAAGAGATCAATACAGGAGAAACGGGATTCCGATAGCAACCAAGACTGATACCACTGCGTCGAAAATCCACACGCCACATATAAAATAGGCTGCACCATCACCCCATGGCGGTACACAGACAAAGCAAAACATATTAATGATGGTGGCAAGCCCCATTGGGAACGTGCCCAGGAAGAGTGATTGAACTGGATGAGTGACCATCACCTCGAAAATCTCCGGATACAAGATGTAGCGGAGGAGAGTAATGGCCAGAAAGACCATGAAATATGCCACATTCAAGATGAAAACAATGATGGAGATGTAGTAAAGCCACTGACCATTGTACGGCAGAGTGTTGAGGAGGATCGACACGATTCCTGTTCCCATATTAACAGAGAACCAGCTTGTGTCACAGTTAGTATCTGTCTGACTCTCCAACATTGTCTGCTGCGACTCACGATGGCGTAAAGTTCCGGACAACCTTTCGCCAACCGACATCGTGTTTCGATCTCTCCATAGGTTCTGGGATTTCGGCCGGTGGCATCTCTTTCTGGTCGGTACCCTGTTGGGTTTCGTGAACGACCGAGGCGACTTGGTGGAACATGGGAAGAGGCTATATTGATCGATAGACCGCGATTGAGGTAAAGCGGGAGGCGGGAGGTAATAAGTTAAAAAGCCAGGGCAGAATGAATCTAGGCTCATGGTCGTAGGGCCATTCGACAATGTCGGCCGAAAAGAATCTCAATCTACATGGAGATGTGAAGACAGAGTATGCCGGCAGTGGACGGCACACCCAGTCGCCGAAACCAAATGTGCCGGCTCATCCCCACCGAGCCAATGGGGACGATGTTGAGTAGCATACCTACCACTAGGGCTTTGGCCAGTGCGTTAAGCTGGATCGGTGTAAGTGTTTCAGCAGATGACACAGTCACTCTGAATGACTGAGGCAAGAATCACATTGCTTCATTGACGCTTATACGCCATGAGCGAGGACAGGTCAAGATTCAAGCCGGGGAAGGGGATCAGATATTTTGGTCATACCCTAAGTTAATGGCTTCTGTAGCTGTCAATTCTATCTGGAATGAACGTAACAATGAACTCAATGACCTCCCGAGTATTTCTGTCTTTCCTAAATTAATGATGGAAGCTCACAAGCTGCACATAAGTTAATTTGTTATCATTGCCCTATCTTACATTTATAACCGGCCCGTCGGACATGGAACAGTTATTAACCACCTCTCTTGTGTGGCATGAATTTGCAATAGAATACTTCATCATGAATGTATTGTAGGTTACTTTATCTCAGTTGCATGTTACGGAATATCCACGGCCCTCAAACAAGGAAAACATTTGAAAATGTAGTAATATTCATGAAGACAGGTAACCTTTTCATCGGATTATGAGAGACTGTAGCTCCATGTATACCATACATGACTCGGCAGCTACGCGACGCCCTTCTCCGAATTGAGCGAAGGCATGAGTAGATGACTTCCACGGCCGTCGTCCCAAAACACCAGTCCGCAAAAGATGTATTCATTCTGACGAGCGAGTCCGAGAAAAGTCTACTCTTTGCTTCCCTATTTCACAGCGTGTATTTAAACCCAGCTAGCTCTTCCAGAACGATAGTCCCAGTAGCCGCCTTCCTATTAAGCACACGCATTCTTAGCATCAAAACGACCGAAATAACCATAGTGATAACACTAGCCCTATTCCACGACACCAAGAGTTAATACCTCAAACCAAAAGCATCGAGGACTCCACAGCAGCCAGCACTTACACAATGGACGCTATAATGCCAGGCCGATACGTCGGCGCATCCTGAGAACGAAAGACCAAAGAGCCGACGATCCCGCCAGCCCCACCACCCATGATGAGCAAGGCGTTGCAGAAGGAGCGTTTCCATTTCCCGCGGATATTGTTGGCCTGCCAGGCCAAGTTCGTGGGGACGTTTGCGTTGCTACCGGAGGTGACGAGAATGGCCCCGAAGTATTGCACCCCGGGGGACGCGACCCAGCCCAGAAGCGCCAGGCCGATGGTCGACAGAAGACAGTTGGAAAGAACGAGAGGGCCGCGGATGTGGTATCTGTCGCCGGACCAGGCGGTGATGTGCATCCAGATCCCGGCTACGATGTATGGGGGTGTGGACAGTGCTTGTGCGGCGGTTACACCGAATTTTAGTTTGGATACTAGAATGATAGGTAGGAAAAATGCGATGGAGTAGGAAACGCAGGTTGATAGTCTGTTGAGTAGACGGTTAGTAGTGAAACTGGTCGAGTATGGTATAGAAGGGAAATAACTGACAAAAACATCATAGTAGGTAAAGACTTTCCAGTCTTTGGCGGGACGTAGGAAGTCACGAAGGTCAAACTGGATCTGTTCGGCGGCATCTGCTCGGTCAGCATTGATGTGGCGGATGATGAATGCCTCCTCTTTCTCTGTCAAAAACATCCAGCATTTGTGAGAGCCCTTGGGATACTCAACCAGCAATAGCCAGCCGATGATGGCAGCAACGAAATTGAGGACGCCCTCCATTAGAAAGATGTATCTCCAGCCGGCAAGCCCACTCAATCCATCCATCTGCATGAAGCCACACGCCAGAACTGGTCCGAGGGCAGATACGAGACAGCTTATAAAATAGCTGATTGAGAATCGCTTATGCACGTCGTATCGGGTGTACCAAGCGGATAGCAAAGGAAGGAGTGATGCATACAGACTCGATTCAAAGGCCCCCAGTAAGGCTCGAATAATCATGAGATGCCACCATTCGTCGACGAAGGCCGCGCCCTTTTGCAGTTAGCGACGGAGGAGAAACGTGTCTGCCATCTTACCACCATCAGTACACCCCAGCACACCGTGACACCACTAGAGAAGTGTCTAGGACTGATATTCTGTGCAATGGCATTGACGGGCAGTTGCACCAGCACATATGGTACAAAAAATATCAAAAGCACAAGGGACTGCAATACTATCAGTATACAATCACTGAGCGAATAAGACCTACTGTACATATTTCGGGCCGCTCTCCAGACCAAGGTCTTCCGACATTCTGTAGAGTCATTCTCGGTCAGTCGATTATATGCTCAAGGAAGAATAGCAAATAAAGGGTGTATACCCAGCAATGGAAGCTGAGCCAAGATTCGTCCTATCCATAAGACACATGCCCATGAGAAGCCCCAGCCCCGTCACAAGGCGACGGTCGACCTTGTGAATGATCTTCCTCTGTTCTTTCTCTGTAAACTCTTCGACATCTTTGGAATCTGTTGAGGTCGCAGCTCCCTGCTCAGCCTGGGCGCTATCAATATCTTCGATGAATTCATCAACATCCTTAGACTCTTTGTCTTTGGTATTCATGTTTCTCGCGTATAGAAACGAGGTTATTATCCGTATCTGTCAGCACCGACACCTACTCGCTTTTGGCTCTGCAGGCTCGGAGTTTGTTTGGCAGTAGGAGGCGATGGGAGTGATTTCCAGGCCCATGTGCTTTATCAAATGCTACCAATCCAGAGGAAGGGGCGGGGTAATTCCTCAGAAATCTGGGGAAGCTGTCTGGAGGCAGTGGGTCCGTTGGAATAGTCTTAACCTCCATGTATGCTGAATAGTGGAGTTAGTATCCCTTAGAGGCGCATAGGCTGTTCGTAAAGTTGCCGACTACCGAGAATAAACTTGCCCTTGATGAAGTGTCTCCCAATTGTCCACTATGCAAACTGCCCGAATATATCCTGGTCATCCTCTTCCAAATATTCTACGGATATGGTGGACTATATTGCTGTACTAGTTATCTCTATATCTGATTTCCAGTAGTGAAGACGGGTCACGGAAAGTGATTTTGTACGAGACCAGGGAAGTGTTGGTGTTGTTGGCATACGATATCGATATAGGTGTGAAACAGATCCCATCCCTGATCTTGATCGAGTAGAAGAGATGCCCTCTAGATTTGACTCACAACAGCAGCCTGGGTTGCTTCCTCAGCCATTGTGCTATGTTTTACTTGGAGGGTATACACATTTTGGGCCCACTTGCTAAACTTTCGGCACAGCTGCGCCGACCGAACGGCAGAGCTCGGCACTCAAACCCCGCAAAAATGGGGATGCAGCGTCGCTATCCAGAAAGCTAGTTGACCCCCGCATCAACAGGAGCAATATTGGAGTCTATGGCGAAACACACCTCAAAACTTCCCGGGGAAGAATCAGGTTCGGCCTCAGTCTCGGGAAATGACATCATTCATGACTGGAGGAGGGAATGTAGCTGACACATTGTTCCCCGAAGATGAAACGCAACATGTACATACAAAGCTCAATGTCGGGCCATATGGTCTCTCCTGCACTCCCTGGTGATGCTTTGTCATACTCTCCACGATAGCTAGCTCATAACCACATCGTGACTCTGCATTTTATCATCTACAATCAGCACCTCCACCACGATGTCGTCCGACATCACACTATACACCTGGTCCACTGCAAATGGCATCAAGGCGTCCATCACCCTGGAAGAGCTTGGCCTGCCCTACAAGATTGAACCGATTGATATTGGAGCCGGTGTCCAGAAGGAGGAGTACGGTTGTCCTCGACATCCGCATCTCAGACGCCGTCCTGCTAACGACGATCGAACTATAGGTGGTTCTTGAAGATTAACCCCAATGGCCGTATCCCGGCGCTCATCGACGGCTCACAGCGCGTTTTCGAGAGTGGCTCGATTATGCTGTATCTTGCCGACAAATACGACACGGAGCGCAAGATCAGCTATGCGCCTGGCACTCCCGAGTACATTGAGCAGGTGTCCTGGCTGATGTTCCAGATCGGTGGCATTGGCCCCATGCAGGGTATGTTGAAAACATGGCAATAGTTGCTCGAGCTTATGTGGTTGTTATTATTCCGATAGGCCAGGCAAACCACTTCCGACTGGTTGCCAACGTCCGCTCCGACCACGCGATCAAGAGATTCATGGACGAGACCAAGCGTCTTTACTCGGTCCTGGAATCCCGTCTGCAGGAAAGCCCCTATCTTGCAGGTTCAAAGTATACCATTGCCGATATTGCCAGCTATACCTGGGTCCGTCGAGGCCCTGCGCTGCTGGAGATTGATCTCTCTGAGTTCCCGGCTGTCCAGAGATGGGTCGATGAGATTGGCAAGCGGGCGGCGGTGCAGAAGGGCGTCGACGTGCCGCACGTGGACCGTACAAATGAGCAAATGGGGGTCTTTCAAAGCGCTCGCGCGAAGATTGATGCCATGGTCAACTCTGATACACATTGAGCGAGAAGGTGTCTAACTAGGAGCGCAATCGTTTCATTCATGTATAGGCAGCGCTCTGCCTCGTGGACCCTGGTTGTAGAAAGCCTGTTGAATATCCTCATCACATTCTTTCTGTTTACGTTTTTGACTGGCTATCTATAGAATGCACAGATTTTTCCCCTAAAACAAGCAGTCATTCTGTTCCTCGGATAGACAACGTGTATTAAGTTGGTTTTTGGTCTATACAGTGACATGTCCAGTCACTAGCCACTCCCTTGGTACAAGTTACCAGGCTCGCATCCCCCTCTGTAATAAACCGACTGTATTCAATGAGACACTGCCAACCAAGAGCAAAACCTCGTCACCGGTACTGAGAATCTGAACCCGTTCATAAACCAACCAAGAAAAATCAAAATAGCATTGACATGGTTGATGTTGTATGCATGCCCGTAAAGAAGATGAGATCCTCCCTAGCGTGCATGGAAGCAGAGAGGGGGATGAGGTCTATATCGCATTAGGGTCATGGGTCACACCGCACGACGTGTTGTGCATGTATGCAGGATGACACCAGCGTACTCACTTGTTGCTGTCTGGGAGGTCTGAGTTCCTCTGACGCAAGCTTTCGAGCGCCGGCGGGATGAAAGGGATTACTATGCCGGAGATGAGGTAGGATATGGCAATAGCGCGAGCCGTGCGACTATGGGGACGCGGCCGATGGGCGAGCTGAGCAGTCATAATGATGGCCGTGCTTTACTTCGACGGAGGTGTGCATGAACATACTCGAAGCTAAGGATTTATACAAATACACGCCGATCTCCGGCAATGGGGTGCGTACCTTGTGGGGGGGTCAATGCAGTACTAATGGTTGCAGCTGGGGAACACTACGCCGGGAAATCATGGTGGATCGGCTGTCGGCACAAACAAGAAGAAGGCAGTCGATGGCTCCTGGACGTCATCGCTTAGTGGCAGTGCAATCCATAGAATCACGGCACGATGCATCCGATCCAATCTAGACCACAGGAAGATAGAATGTAATAGAATGCGGGCCCCGCAGTTTTGTTATTCCTTACTTTTTTGCATACGATCTGTAGCCGTTTATTTCAGAGGAATAGCCCTAATAGAGTATCAATCAGCTCTTACACGATTCTACTGAAACCCAGCTGACTGTGGTCATACCGACCCCTTGCTATGAATTCCTCTATGATGATCACAATTTACCACGAAGTTTCATCACCTCATCATGCTGTCACGCGAGCTCATCGGCTCAATAGGTGATCTGAGATCTGCTGGGCCGTAAACCCTAAAGTGTGAGTAACTCACGGTTTAGACGAGTCACTGTGGGTTCTGAAGCAAATCCTGTGGGACTTTTGACTATTATACGGGTCTAATATAATTCTTAGGCAAGATTTATATGGTGAAACGCCATTTTTCAAAGATACATAGAGAGGGCCAAATCCCGCTACTGCGACTGTTAGACGGTCTGAGGCATCAGATGGAACGTATAACGTTGCCTAGTGTCTGATATTACGACAGACCACTTGTTGTTTCTTCATATCCAAGATCAAATTTCTACATAGTATCAAGCCTTTGGATATTACAACAGCTCAGGCTACGTACACTACTTTGAATCATAGAAGTCAAGCGCACACAATGGTATTCGGACTCGATGAAAAGAATTGTGCAGAAACGCGGCATGATATGAAACAAAATACCCGTCCACATACTCGTTGCATTTGCCCCAAGTAGCCCATCACAGGCCATGATTGGGAATGATGTTGATAGTAGATGACTGGCAGTGCTTGCTTTATTCTCCTTTCTCCAGTGCTTCTTTCTCCAACGCTTCCCGTCTTCCAGTGCTCGCTGGGTCATAAAACGGCACTTCGCCCAGGCTGACAGCGCGGTGACCAGCTCGTGGACCAATATCTTCATAGTCCCAGGTTGCTGCGTGATATGTGGATCGGTTATCCCAGATTGCTATCAAAGATGTCAGCTATCAGTAGCTCGCAACATAAGTACTGGGAGACATACCGAGGTCATTGGGGTTTTCCCAACGGTGGCGCACTTGCAGATCATGGTTCTCCATGATCAAGTTCACGAACCAGTCGGTGAGATGCTTGCTCTCCTCGTCACTCAGTCCGTTAATCTTCTCCACATGGGTGCCGACAGCGAAGACACTCTTCCATCCTGTCACAGGGTTGGTGCGGATCAGCGGGTGGACCGCACGCAGTTCTTCGCCGACATTCTCAGGAGCACCACGCGGGCCTTTGAAAATCTCAAAGCCGCTATCCTTCGCAAATTGGTTGAATTGAGGCTGCGAAAACGTGACATCCAACCCTTCCAGGAATTTCTGGTACGGTGGTGAGAGGCGGTCATATAATTCGTATCCGGAAGCCCACAGAGTATCTGGACTTGTGCATGAGCTTGGTAAGATCGTCAGAGAAAGGAGGATCAATGCTTACCTCCGCCAGTCCTAGGGAGAACGGTCAACCGCAAGATAGTATAGTCGCTCGGAACGGGCTCGAAAGTGATGTCGCTGTGCCACTCCTTTCTGGCGGTCTGGTGGCGGATCACACGCGATTTGTACAGCTTCTTGCCCTCTGTGGAGTTGATCACGCTGATTTCATCGTCCTTGACACTTATCTCCCGGCGGGAGTTGGCAACCGGGTGGATATGGAGTCCGGAGGTCTTCGGTTTTCCCGAGAGCTCACCAAGCCGCTGAGCTAGTTCCTTCTGCATCTTGTCTGTGAGGCCATCCTGCTTGCGGAAGAAGACCACTCCTCGCTGAGAAACTAGAACAAGGTTATTAGTCTAGATTTATCATCCAGAACAGAGGACCCACTGGTAATAGCAAGATCTCGGAGCAATGCATCGGAGTTCGGAGCACACAGGAAGTCCTTCAGGCTTGCGTTGGGATATTCGCGTCCAATGACTGGAGTGACATCAAATGACTCAAAAGCATCCAGAGCACCGCTGAGTTTCATAGGTACTAGTCTAGGGCCTTTTCCCGAAGGGACTGCGGTCTCGCTGGAGATAGAGGGAGCCATAATGGTAGAGAGGAATATACTTGTTGTTCAGGGGATTTAGAATCTTGAGCGTCTGTAGTAGCTCTCAAAGCAGAGCAAAAACACTCAATTTATACCCTATCTCTTCAGATCCTCTGGCAGCTCTACCCCGTTCGTTCGGCTCTCTGGCCCTGTTCGACGGTAACCCCGCTCAGATGAATACCCCATGTTGCATATTGCCTCCAGGGCCCACTCAATAAGGTCAATTAATGACGTGGGCTAATAGTTGGGTATAGTCTATGAACTGGGATTGGGATTTGCAATACACTACGTGTAACATAGGCTCATAAACACCGGCTGTCATTGCCGAAGCCGCGTTCAATGGGATGGCGTGATACCGACATTTATGGAAGGTGACGATTTAACCTGTCTGCGCTACTAAAGGCCTCTCCTTGCATTGGCCATGCCATGTATTAACCGGAATGGACCTCTTACGTTTTACAAGTCCAAGGATATGGTGCAGAACAGGGGGATCCTGTCGGAAGTCTAGAATGCCATACGCCTGGACGCAAGGTGGTGTACACTTTGGTTGACATTGATGACTCTCAGATAGCCTAGTAGAACCTCTCTGGATTGGAAAGGGTACGCAGCCCTGAAGAACGTAGCACCTGCGAAGAGTTCACCAGAGGAGGGAGTTTGCCTCCCACACACCAATGGCGGCCTAAGATGATAAGATGATACTCTCGGCAAGTTGGAAGCTACCACGGTTCACACAGTTGCCGAAGACCACTGGATCGTCGTTATACGATCGGGTGCTCAGGGACTTGGTACAAGGACTAAGTTGATGAAACCTGGGCATATCTGACTGTCCATATCCAGCCCCGGCATCCGACACATACCGAGAGGAAGCATGTCGTCAAAGATCGCGAGTGATTAACTGTGGCCTCAGTCAGCGCGCTGCCGAAAGCCGAAGCCGCCGCCGAGACACTGCCGGCTTTCCCAGGGCCAGACGAAAAATGGGCTGGGCAAAAGATTGTTTAGCCAAGAGCCTCTACAGATCGAAACGCCCCGGCAAATTATGAAAGTCTAAACACTATCCTATGTTCAGTATGTGGGGGGAATTTTGTCCGATGCCAGGGCTAGGTCTGAACTACACGACGGATGACAAATTCGAAAGCATGAAGTATAAAAGATACCACATAGGACTTTAGTTTCTATATTCAACAATAAGGAAGTAACAAGAAGCAAAATGTCTCAGGGATTAATCTTCATAACGGGGGCCTCTGGCTTTATTGGCAGCGCCACTGCTGTGGAAGCTCTAAAGGCTGGATATCGACTACGAGTGT
Organism: Aspergillus nomiae NRRL 13137; assembly: GCF_001204775.2. NCBI lineage: Eukaryota > Fungi > Ascomycota > Eurotiomycetes > Eurotiales > Aspergillaceae > Aspergillus > Aspergillus nomiae. Next base: position 21,116 of record NW_015378560.1, read on the forward strand.
GCCTTCGTAGGCCTTCGCCCCAATTGCAGACCCTACTCTCAAAGTATGGAAATCAAGTGGAATTTGTGTTCGTTTCAGATCTTACGGATGAAATAGCGTTCAGCGACAAGCTGGACGGGGTGGACTTTGTGCTCCATCTGGCATCCCCTCTCCCTCATGGCACCGACAAGGAAACTTATTTCACCCCAGCAGTCAAAGGCACTACTGCCTTGCTGAAGGCGGCAAGCAAGGTACCAAGCATCAGGAAGGTCGTCGTTACCTCATCCATGGCTGCTTTGGTGCCATTGACTGGTGTTCCAGAGGGTGGAGTAATCCAAGGTAAACAATATCCTTGTCTTTAATTTCCGGATCGGTATCGTCTTGACACTCCTTTTCTTCTATTTAGAAAACAATGATTGGGATCTATCAGTCGATGAAAATGGAAGCTTCGAGGACCCTACGAATCCGGCTGCAACACCCATGACACTCTATATGGCTTCCAAGCTGCTTTCCGACGCGGCAACTTGGGACTTTTGGAAAACAGCTAAGCCGAAATACGCCTTAGTGACGCTGCATCCAGCATTTGTGTATGGCCGCAATCTGATGCAGACATGTGCCGACGGGGTCAAGAGAGGGTCCAACGGGGCTCTATGGGGGTTTATCATGGCAGGCACCCCGACTGGATTTTTGACGGCAGTGCATGTTCAGGATGTCGCCGAAGCGCATATCAGAGCCCTGGATCAGAGAATAGTGGATGGCTCGAAGTATTTGCTGGCTGGGAGAAGTACGACCGTGCCGGAGATTGCGCGGTTTATTCAAAAGCGCTACCCAGATGCTGGGGCAGTCATCACCGAGGATGCGCCTAGTGTGGTGAGCCCAGTTAATACAGCTAAAGCGGAGAGAGAGCTTGGTATGAAATGGCGCCCATTTGAGGCTATCCTAGAAGATGTTATGGATCAACAGCTTGGGTTTTGCCGAAATGCATCGATCTAGGTGTTGAGCGAGGTGGATACGATTTCACCTGGGTATACGATTAGGTGTTTATGATTTCTTGCAGTGTGCTTTTGTATATAGTGTTGAATTTGCAGTGAACTTCGGTATTTTAACCCTGATATTCGCTCATGTCGCCGAGGACAATTCAACCTGTCCTCAGGTAAAAGGGCCACTGTTGTTAGTAGTCTTTTCTTCAATCAACG